>NC_088356.1:51849732-52007232 GCF_036884655.1 Musa acuminata AAA Group
GGTCCCGCCACGTTCGACTTGTGGACCCCACCACCCGGTTTCAACGAAGAACCCTGGACCCTGCCTAGGCCCGCACGGCTGAGCCGCACTCTCCAATTCCTCTCTAAATTTTTGTGTGTGTGTGTATATATATATATATATATATATATATATATATATATATATATATCCTTTTAATTATTTTTTTTACTTTTCAGTCTTTTTAAACAGTAAATTGAATAGGAAAATATTATTTAGATTTTGATTAGTTTTATCTTCTTCTTTTTTTCTATTGACTTGGATGTCACATGTCGTATTTGGAGACAAATATTTCGCCTATATCTCATTCCAATTAGAGATAAATATTTCTCCTATATACCCCTTACTATTGACTATGATTAGTAGTAAGTTTAAAAATATTCTATTTTAGATATATAGCATATCCTTTGTATGCGAGTCAGGACATCATGATTTAGGGGGCACTTAAGATATGCCCTGCTGTTATCATATGTTGTATCATTATAACTCCATTGCAAACCACAACAAATACTGCATGCTTTTCTATGATATGAGGAGAAAAGTGAGATGAGGAAGTTTGACAAGTATGGATAGTGATTTAAGGAGTGGGATTGAAGTGGACAAGAGATGGAAGGTGTATCTTGTTGGCTGGAATGGACTCACCTGTACTTATGTTCAATTGAAATTACAAGGAGTCAAGAACTACTATGTTCAATTGTTCTATTAAGCACTTATTAAGCATTTAATGTCACATAAGTAATAACTCATTTCTACATCATGTATATATACATGAGATAAAACAAGAAACATGAGCAACTGATATACACAGTGCATATGCCAAGACACTAGTTTTTGAGTCAGAACTGCAACCCAACAGTATGCAAAGTAGACGATGAACTTCAGATGACTCTGAGTTACCAATGGCTTCCATATGAAATGATTTGATGAGGAAGAGTACCTGCTAGCTTCTTATGTCCTCACTCTAGCTTGTTAGCCTGAAGAAAACTGAGGAAAAATAGATTAGAATTACATCAGTGCTATCAGAATTTTGTGGTCTAAATGTTCTTCACAAGTTGTTTTTTTTTTAATTTAAATAAGTGGAAATCTACACCTTGTTCCTGTTTAGGAGATCTAAGAATTCAGGTAGTTTTGACTTGACTGCCAGAAAATCAAAGAATCTATCTCAAACATACACAACCATCAAGCATCAATATAAGAAACTTCCAACGACCATCACATGAAATCAAACAACTAGACGATATTTTCGTAACCAGCTTCTGAGTTCTTAGATGACATCAAAATTAATTTCTGAATGGAAATTCAAATGTTCAAGGTGTTAAGGCTGTATTACGATACAACTCTGGAAAGCTTTCAACGCACTATTAAATTATTCTTACATTACTTTATGAATCATGTCCTACCAATTTTCAGGACTGGCATCAATTGATCAACAAGAAAAAGTAGCAAGAAACTTAGTGAACCAAAGGATAAAAGATAGGGAGAGTGCTTGCAGTTCTAGCTACAGAACATGATTAAGCATATCAACTGGTGTTCATAAAACAAAAGTTTGACATACGAGAATCAGTCTTCAGATAATTGTAGGAAACAACAAGCATAAAATCATTATATCTACCTGAAAGCATGCTCAAATAAATAATGTGGAGAGATTCAAAATCAGATATGATCATCTACAACCTTTTCATGCATGTTAGTTAGGACTTAGGACCACCTTAGACCAAACTTGATATTAGGATCGACCCTAAAAGAATTTTAGCATCCATCTCTCCGTACGAAAATAAAAAGATGAACCTAACTTGACTATAAATTTATTAAACACCAAAGAATGACACCTCAGGTTATCCTGGAGTTTAGAAGCAAAAATACATGGAATTTAAAGCTACCTTTTGAACCAGAAAGGAAAGCAGAGAAAACACTTTGATATTCATACCGGATGAAGAGGATGGCCAATAAGGCTAAAGACACAGCTTGTTTCTGGTGGGATATTCTCTGTACGATGATGAGATGTGCATCTGGATCCTAATTTACGATAGCTTGTTCTCTTATGGTCTTGGCAATCAGGTTCATCAAGCCTCTCTGGAAGCACGTTTTCAGTCTGATTATTGGTTGATGGACTAACCGAGGCAGCCATTGGATAAGATTCTGTATGAGCAGGATGCAAACGAGAAATCTGTGCTGCTGAATCGTGTTGTGATTCTTCTAGGACAGTATTCTGTTCTCCACCGGTAGATATTAGAGGACTTGGAGTGACCTAATTCACAAGCAAAGTACGTTACAATCAAGAATTCAGGACTTGGACTCTGCAGAATTTCAGTCATTAAAGGGAGATATTGTAGTTGTACCAACCGGAAAGGTACTCCAGCCAGGGTCTGGCATGATCCCAGGGAAGAGCAACATTGGGCCGTAAGGTCCTTGCATGTATGACGCAGGCAACATCGACGATCTACCAACTTCCCAACTGGTAATTACAGGGTACTGTTGATGCGAAGGAGATATAGTGGGCTGAACAATAGAATAAGATGGTGATGCTGGCAAGGGCAACGAGGGTTCAGGGTGGTTGAATTTACAAGTTAATCCAAACTTGCAGTGGCCTGTCCTGATATAATAGGAGCATTCTTTCTCACCCTGAATTCTTTGAAGCCCACAACATTAGAATTAGCAATTCTGTAGAATTTCCATCATACAAAAAACAATCAGAAACAAAATTAGAGAAACAAAACCTGACCGGACGTAATGGATAGCCATATTTATTTAAAGATGCCAGTATCACAGATCCATCTGGCTTTGGGTGTTCATACTTGCATGTATCACCAAATTTGCAACTCCCGTAGCTGACAAAATACTGCAAAACAATAAAGCCTTACACCTGAATGGAAGGATGAATTATGGATATTCATTTGCGATAAAATTGCATCAATAACGTGACATGTTTCCAGTGAATCTAAGAATTATTGGTACCTAAAGCACAATCCCAACCAATTAAATAGAAATACCCTGCATGCAGGTCGGCTAGTGTGCTCCCGGTGTTGTGCAGATCCAGTTCTCGCTGCTCTGGCTACCTGATGAAGTTACCGATGTCGGAAATTAGATCAAAACAAAATTCCACCGATTAGACAAAATTGGGAGAAAGCCCTAGAAAAACAACAACTTTATGTACCATCCGGCGATCACGGGGGTGATTGTAGCGGCAGCCATCACCAAAACCACATGTCCCGGTCCGCATGTAGTAGGCACAGTCAGGCCGGCCATGCCTCTCAGGATACGCCGGAGGCTCCTCGCTGCCCAATTCCATCTTCCACATCGATCCTGCCACAACGCAAGACCAAAAAGAAAACATCAATCGGAACGACCACGAGAACAGAAACCGGGAACGAGAGCCAAAGCACAGAGCAATGGACATGGAGCACCTTCCAGTACCGTCTCGGGGTCAGCGCGGGGCTGTCCCGGCTCAGAGGCCGGCTCGAACGGCTCCATGCGAGACGGCCACCGGAGCAAAGGGGAGGCACGGCGATGCGGAAGTGACGGTGGATGGATGTTGCGGAGGGACGTCGAAGGCGCGATCGATGAGTAAATGTGAGAGTGGCAACCGAGGAGGGAGGGTTAAGTCTGTCGCCTTCTTCCCGTTCTTTTGGCTCTGCAGCCGCGCTAAAGCGTTGCTCTTTCGTGCTTCTTTGGGAGGCTTTTTCGTCCGTTGGGGTTTCATGTACCCGCCAAAGAAAAAGGTGGGAAACTAAACGCCCCGTAAACGGCAACTGCCCAAAAGTTGCCCGCTTCAGTAAAGGCCCCTGTTGTCCCTGTAATTACCGAAAATGCCACCTCCCTGTTGATAGGCAATCCAGTGCGAGGGGCTTGGCGTTGAGGGCAGTCTAGTAATGTAGATAACGGGATGTGCTTATGCACACGGTGTTACATTAAATAGGTAGTAGAATCCATCGATATAGACAAATAACACGTCTCGGTTATAAGTAAGTACCTAATGACACTTGGGGGATGTGGCAGGTGGTGGGGCTCGCTTCATTAACACTTAACTGGTAAAGGAGGATTAAGAACAAAATCTGAAACAAAAAGAAAAGGAGTAAAAATTCATTTTTAACATTTAGGTGTTTTAAAAGGGAGGTCATATTCCCACCAAGTACTAAAAAAAAAAATTAATTTGCCAAACAAAAGATAAGATGCTAAAACAATGACAAATCAATTTCTAACTCGCATGGATTTTTTATTTCGATATACTGTATATAAATATAATTTTAATCAAAAAATTAGAGAATTTGATGAGTCAAATAATTAGTCCAAATCCCATATCTTTGATTTGTCATTGTTTCTTTATATGGTTTTTATGTATTTTTTTTATGGAAATTAATACAAAATTGAGTCTAATTTATAGATTATTAAATTGCTAATCATCCAAAAGAATATTAAGTAAATTCAAACCCATTTCGGACTCTTCAATTTTTAGCCCCTAATTTTCAGGTTCATGAGTTACCTCAATCTACCTTCTTAACAGCTTCCTTCCACTGGGTGCTTGCAGCCTCTTCAATCACAACACTAGCAGAACAAGTACTGGTAATAAGGTGTATGAGCACTGGAATTCACAGAGAAAACAAGTTTTTAGCCGAAATAAGAAGTAGAATAGCACCAAAACATCATGATCTACTTGACTACATTGCAAGTTTACCCCTCCGGCCATCACAGCTCGTCAAAAACGCTGCGTGGCCAAAGTAGTTGTAGTTTGTTCCAAGTTCCTTGTTAGAAGGTAGATTATGATACCCCAGCCATCATATGGTATATGAGCATGCAATTTCTAGATCTCAACAATACTTCTTTGCACAATTCAGTATCCAGCAAGATGATACTTTGCAGGAAGAAACAATGCTGATCTGCGAAGGACAATATCTTATTTATTCGATAAGAAAGTTCACAAAGGCAAAAATAGGTGAAGTTTACAGAACAGCAGCCAAGGAGCATGAATAAAGGTCAAAAGGACTGCTGGAAGTTCAGAGGAACACAAGTCAACCTTGTCCTTTAATTGCATCCTCATCCCCAAATTCCTCATGTTACGCAACCAAAACAGGGCACTTTCTGGATCCAGAAAATCAAATAATCAGCTGAAACAAATCTCAAGACCTCTCCCACCAACTTCAGCCTTCAAGCACTGGAAGCCGCATGAATCGAGCTCAGCAATAGCCCTGTCGATGATCGTGCAAGATAGCACTGTTCAATGGTCGAGGGAGGCATTGGATGACAAGATGGAGAGATATAAGCATTAGTTGCAAAAAAATAAGAGTTATGGGGAATACAATGAAAGTATGAAAAGTAGTTATATTTACAATTTAAAGTCACCGTGGAATAGGGGGTTTGATATATCATTGATATTTCAAATTTCAATATGAAAAAGAAGATGAATCCTTCAACTGTATGTTACAATTTAAAGTATGCCATTTCTTAACCTCAAAATGCAACAATGAAATAATATATATGGAGAAAACAGAGCCTATCCTTCGTCCTACAAGGTACAAGAACCAAGTCGCATATTCTGAATGTTTCTATTAGGTTGTCTCATGCTCATTTAATTTCTGCTTCTACTTGATGGTCAAATTGCATCTTGGAAGTCAAGGTTATTCCTTTTTTTTTTTTACCACACTCATGATCCTGCATGCTTAAATATCACAATGTCATGTAGCAGAACACAAAGGGGGACAGAACACTTTTAGAATTCATGTGCTATTCGGCTACTGGGTGTTTAGTTCAGACAAGGATCAATCCTGCAGCAGATAAACTCTTAACACCAAAGACTTCAATTCCATGTATGCACAGTCCGGTTACAGCACAACTTAAATTTAATTGGTGTTCAAGTGACAAGATATGCAATTGACCACAGGATGCCATCCATCCCACGCTTAGCCTATAGAACAACCCTAACTATAGGGATTGTACATTAAAAAAAAATCATCTAGCAATTCCTTTCAGATTATTTTTCTTCTGAACTTTTGTTTATAATTGTTTGTAATGCATAATTTAAGTGACATTTTAGGTTTTTATCCTTCACAACCAAAGCAATAACAATCTTAAATTATCAGTCCTGTAAAATTATTTTCCAAAAATATTAGCAACCCCAGACAAACATTTTCTTACATGTTTAAAAATTAGAAGCACTCGATATATATGCGTGCGTACATCTAATGCATTTAGACTCCCTTTAAGTGTAATATGGTGAATAGTGAAATACAAAACCACCATTAAAATTTAAACATTTAATAGCATCCACAAGAGATGCTCATATATGCATGTCTTTCTACGGTTATCACATGCCGCTTTCCTTGAAAAGACCTTGTAAAGCTCTTTCGTGCTTCTTCCCTTATAACACAGAAAAAGACCTTGTATTTTTAAAAAGCTTTGCTCTCCAAAGATCACTAGATTTGAAGGTTGTCTCCTTAAAGCCTATTTTCATGTCTCTTCTTGAAATGCATGTGTTAGTGCAAATAGTGTGCCAAACTTCCTGTATCACAAAAAGCCTCCAGTACAGATTTTGAATGTCAGTCTCTTTAGACAGAAGCCAATAACCCCATATTCACTGTATATATCTTGGTATACATGCATATCCACAAAGAAATTTATCCATATAACCATCTAACTCCATTAAAAAATTTTCCCACAAATCTTATCCAACTCATGAAGGCCTTCGCTAATTTTCCTTGTTCTACTACTAGCCAATCCATTTTTCCTTCTACCTCACATTTGTGTTTCTCCAAGTTTGTCCACCTCAGGCTATTAGTTACTATTTTTGAACAGCTGTATCGTTTTCAGTGATCCAAGATCATTTCATTGTCAATTGTTGCTGATTATATGGGCAGTAGGTGTTAGAATTAGAACAAAATTCATTCCTGAGAAAATCTTGTAATTCATCTCCTCGATTATGCCAATTTAGTAGCCAGAACCAAATTGCATTGCCAAATGCCATCCTGAAATTGTACCAGTACACTTTTTCTCAAAGTCAGGGCAACCAAAGTAAGATTCTTATAAACAGATCATAATAGTTCTGAAACAGAAGAGGACAACTGAATAAATAGATCAAACTAGTTCAAAATTTTTCTTTCAGGAAAATAAGATTATTATCAAAGCCGGCAATGCCTAATTTGTATGCACTGTCACAACTCACTCTTCTCAAGGTTTTTACATTTTAAAATTTTTTTAGTCTAGACTGTCAGAAGTCAAAAATAAACTCAAATATAAACCTAAAATGAATTTCACCATAAAGATTCAACAAAAAAGATAAAGATTTGATAAGATGACAAAGAACAAGAAGCATACATGTTGGCAGCAGTGTCAAAACACACCCTCCACCACCAGCCCCGGTCAGCTTGGAAGCTAATTTGTACTTCAGCATGGTTCGAAGCACCGTCTCTATAGCAGCATGGCTTACCCCCATGCACTGGAGTAAACCTTGATTCATTTCCATTAACTCCTCTATCTTTTCTTCTCTTGCAGTGATGGATATGTCATCTTGAGCAGGTGATTGTATAATGGCCGATAATTCCTTGCTAATAAAATCGACTGCAGTAAACACAGAAGCCATAGCATCCGGATGCCTGGATGCTCTTTCAGATACACCAGCAACCAGTGCTTTTGTGTTCCTCCCAACCTTTGTATTAGTGATGAGCATTCTTAGAGGAGCACTCGACTTGATGTGAGTCAACTCACCCGACCTGAACTGAATCATGCCACCTGTTGCATGTGCACTCGAAGTTTAACCATACAACGAAATGGCTCCATAGAAACAAAAAATGACAGAAAAAAAATGATAACATATGCAATGATCAATTATCAAACTATTGAGAAGGAAGAACCTTATCACACAACTCAAACTTTTTACCCCATAAAATGAAGAGCACAGACGATCATCTCTTCTAGAATGACTATGCCTCAATATGATAGAAAATTATGCAGATTAACACAAGAAGAACACAATTACACGACTCAAACAAGTTAATTAAAGCACAGCAGAAGATTACATACCAAATGTGCTTACGGTGTTATCAATGCCAGATGGCTTTCCATGAATAATCTTTTCCCCTTCGAATGCCCATCTATTCACCAGTTCAAGCTCATTCTTGCTAAATTTAAACCATTCAGTCTGCGAGGTGTCGACGCTTATGGCATCAGATAAAGCAAGCAGAGCACCCGCGACCGAGACGCAGAATGAAGCAGATGAACCAAGCCCCGATCCCAGAGGAAGATCCGACGTGACAACCACTTTTCCTCTCTTGTAGCTGGGAAAACAGAAACAATGAAAAGGCTTAGAATGCATGGATTAAAGAAGAGAGAGAAAGAGAGAGAGAGAGAGAGAGAGAGATGAAGCAAATGAGGGGAAGAGAAAAGAGTGTTAGCATGGGTTGATACCCATGGATCGAGGTGTAGAGATAGAGAAAACAGGAAACCCCGGAAGAAAGCCAAAATTTGGCTTCCGGGATGTTCTGTTCTTCGACGAGGGCAGCAATCGACTTGATTCGTCCCGGCGAGCACGAAACTGGGGTTGAAGAATCAGCAAAACCGTCCCCCAACACCTCCTTTAATCTCGAGGACGACCAAGAAAACACCAAGGCCATATCCTTAAGCTCTAATTCTACGGATCCATCACCATTCTCTGGAAAGAACAACACAAGATTTCTACTTCGAGCACAAGGCTAACGAATTCGAAAACCTAAATCCCTCAACAACAACAAAAAAAAAAATCCGATCTTTAGTCGCACGAAAAATCGACGGCGGAAGAGATGCCAAACCAGTGGGAAGGGGGGAATCGAGGCGGAAGGAGACGTGGGTGTAGAGGTCAATGGCGGCGGCGACGGCGGTGGAGCCGTGGACGACGGCGTGCTCGCCGGAGAGGATGATCTTGCCGGGGGCACGAGCTCGGACCTCCGCCATTACCAACGAACGGTGCACGGAAAGCTCACAATCCGAGGCCAAGACCAAGAATCAACAACTGGTAGATTTCAAGCTCGCCCTTCTCTACTCCATCTCGCTTACCAGATTCTCTCCTACACGTGAACCTCCAAAGCAATAAAATATGGTTGGCTTTCAGGTGGATGTCACGATCAAAACGAAAACGTTTTCCTCGTCGATCACACGATGCAACCAATAAAAGAAGGACATAAATTTGAGATTTCGAAGCTTATGTGGATTTCTTTTTCTTTTTTCTAAATTTTCGTGTGATATTCCAATAAATTTACCCCAATTTTCATACAACAATAATTCTAATAATGCATGTATTATTTGAGCACATCATTTCCCTTTCCCATTCACGATTTTATGGTTGATTCATAATAGTTTTATCCATCCAATCGAGTTGTTGGATTTCAACGTATATTATCGTTGATATTGATAATTTACTCAAGATATGAAAGATAAATCGATCCTTTGCGAGCAGAAATAAAGGGTTATCGTAATTGATTTCTTAATATTTTAATTATAAATCACGTAATTTATAGAATATTTGATTCATTGAATGTAAGTAATTAAGGGAAAATAAGTGAGGTTGGTGAGGAAATCACGTGTGCACGCATGCCTATGCTCGTTGTTCACGTGCGGTGGATGTGACCAAGACGGGAACGCCCAAATCGAAATATTCGTTTTGAGACGAAGAAAAATGTATTATCTAAATAAATAAGTATAAAAATAATACCAAAACTCAATGTCATCGAGTAAAAGAAATTTGAATATATATATATATATATATATATATATATATATATATATATTTTAACACCCTGATTAGTCCCATCAAACCCAAAGTTGATGAGTGTACTACTATCTTAAGTATTTTGATCAGTGGTTTAGACCAAACGAAGTTGATAGGCCAGTTAGCCTATCAAACCCGAGTCATAATATTTGATATCAAAATCGATCTAACATTTGGGCATGATGAGGGAACACTTATGCACCTTAACATGCCTTCTAATCTTATCCATGAATAATCCTTCATATAGTTTGATGCTCAATATTAACTATAGTACTATTTAATATGATTCAATCTAATTTGATAATCGACTCATTAATTTACTAAGATTAAACCATTGACTAATAATATTTATGACTAAGTTAATGATACTAAACTTTTATAACCTATATAAATTTATTCAAATTTTTTCTTATTTTTAATATGAAAATAAATTGGAATATTATAGTCTTTGTTGATACATCCTTAATATAATAAAAAAATATTTTAATTAAAAAAGAATATTAGATGAAATGGCTCGATTGCCCATCAAACAAAAGAATCAAAGAATCGTTGAACGACCAGCAGCACTTGCCATCATCCACTCTCTCGATCCAGTAGCATCCTGCATATTCCAGCCGGACATGGCAAGGAGGCTTCGAGGAACCCATCAAGTTTCAGTGATACGTCTCGCTGTTTGATCCACTCAATTCAGAAGCTTCCTTCGCTTTATTCTACCCAGTTGGAGTCATGAACGAAGACGACGAGTTCCAAAGCAGGTTTCTTCTTCACCATTATTCCGTCTAAACCAAGTGGTGGAAAAGAGTCGCAGGAAGAGATCATTATTCCCTGCGACGACAATGAAGTATACACGCATCAAAACACAATCTTCCCGTCGTCCAACTCGAGAAGACAGCATATCCTCATCTCCAAAGATGCCATTCTTAATCTGATTCTATATATGCCTCCCTTTACCGATGCTTCTGGGAGAACAGTAGCTATTCGAGAAACCCAAGCCATGAAGCCGTCGCAGATGCCGGGGGAGAGCTCTTGGGGCCATGAAGTCAAGCGAGCAACCATGGCTTTGGTGGGAAGTCTGACGCAGAAGCTACGCGAGAATTCGAGGGCTGGTGCCGGAGCATGTCGGAGCTCCGTGAACTCGGAAGATCCTATGAGAAAACTCATGTTTCTGGGGCCATGGAGCCACACATGAATCCAGTCGACTGCAGTTGCTTCGATGCTCTCCATCGTCTTGGTTGGAATCGTAGGGGAAGGAGAAGGGTGAATCGAGTACTGCAGTATGATCTCATTGGGAACTTATCCCCGTCCACGCATAGATATTATCATGGAAGGAAGGAAGATTACGACATGGTGATGATATGAACATTGAATGCTTGATTCTGATATATGAGTATTTTACATCCAACAATTAACTTTCAAATGAGTCATTCCTTCGTTCTATATTTCCCTATGCAAATATAAATAATATATATATATATATATATATATATATATATATATATATATATATATATATATATATATATATATATATTCCAGCATTGGAAACGATGGGCCCGAAAGGCATTCGGTCAGAGACCGCACTCCACAAGACGAACCACAGCCCATCACCACACCCCGATCGGGCTTTCTTCCATCTCCTCTTGATCTGTTACTCCCTCACATTCATCATCAATGGCGACGAGTATAGACGGCAAAGCCATCGCTCGATCCTTCCGGAATGAAATCGCCGTCGAAGTCCGATCCGTCTCTCAGAACTACAACAAGGCACGGATCTGAAACCCCTCTCGCGTAGTCTCCGATTCGATCTTTCTTGGATCGACCTACCCCGACGATTGATTGGGTTTTTGCGTTCGTTTCTTTAGTTGGAGAATCTCAGGTGCCGGGGCTGGCGGTGGTGATCGTGGGGGTGCGGAAGGACTCGCAGAGATACGTGAGCATGAAGCGGAAGTCCTGCGCCGAGGTGGGCATCCGGTCGATCGATGTCGACTTCCCCGAGCAGATCTCCGGGGTGGACGTGGTTGCTAAGGTTCACGAGTTGAACGACGACCCAGATGTACATGGTTCGTCCTCGAGATCCTCCTTATTCTCGACGTTATTGGTTATATCTGACGATCAGGAATTGGTGCCGTGGAAACATGATGGAAATGCTGTAAATTATTTTCTGATATTTGAATTGGTACGGCATTTTAGTTACTTTCACGTGTGGAAGGTCATTCTGGTTCTTCTTCCTTTTGTCATTGTAGCTAACTGCTGATTAAACAAGCCAAAATTGCTACTGGATAAAAAGATCTGAGCTGTTTCTTGAAAATTTTCATTTGGGTTTGCTACCTCTTATTCTACAAGAGAAACTTTCGTTTGGAAATATATTGCTTGTGTATCTGAAATATATCAAGGCATGTTTGTCCAGAAGGATAGGAAATTGTGAGGAATTCAACTTTCAGAAATGTGCTACTATTCCTTTTTAATACTGGAAAGCAAGGAATTCTTGATTTATGATCATTAGTTTTTAATTTATCAGGCTTTCTCATTCTAAACGTTCTCCAATTCTCCATGCTTGAATGTGGTGTTCCTTGTCTACCATTTTGCCACAAGGCATTTCAAAAACGAATCATTTCACATGTACTACGTCTCCTAATTTTGATGTGTGAGCTCTAACAAATTTGTTTTGGTTTTTCTATCCAAATTGCTTCAACATGAACTCTTCAGATACTTCACCAGATAAACATTGAATCGCTCTCTGTTTCTCTTAAGAATTGCTTTATACTTATTTCTATGTAATATCTCCAGTCCCAGGGGGTTTTTTGTTTCATACATATATAAATTAAATGCTTCTTAATCTGGGGTCATTTTTAGTATGACATATGTGTTCATGTTTTATTCTATCTTGAGCATTTCAAGTTAGATCCTTTTATGAGTTTGTCAAGTTATGCTTTACTTTTGCCAGCCAAAAATTCTGTTGGGGCTTTAGCATGTTAAATTCAATCCTTACCATATAGGTTTGCCTTGTACGGCTTCGTCATAGTTTATCACATCATATTATTTCATTTATGACATCCATTTAAGTTCTAGTCTTATAATTTCCCATTTAAGAACTAGTTATGTTTAATATGAGTATTTTGGCTTAATTCTCAGGGATACTTGTTCAACTTCCCTTGCCAAAACACATAAATGAAGAGAAAGTATTGAGTTAAATCAGTACTGAGAAAGATGTTGATGGATTTCATCCTCTAAATTTTGGAAAAGCTTGCAATGAAGAGCAGAGCCCTTATTTCAGCCATGCACTCCAAAGGTATATTTAACCACAAAAATTCACCATCTAGGTTATCTAATGGATGTGAGATTTCCTTTAGTGCTCAAAGGTGCTAATTTGGGCTTCAACTTACCTAACACATGTATTTATTTTGCAGGGATGTCTTGAACTTCTAACACACAGTGGAATAAGCATAAAAGGCAAAACGGCGGTTGTTGTTGGCCGGAGCAATATGGTGGAATTATCAGTGGCCCTTCTTCTCCTGAAAGCAGATGCAACTGTGACCATCATTCACTCGCACGCTCATGATTCTAAAAGCATTATTAGAGAAGCTGACACTGTTATTGCCGCAGCTGGACAAGCCAAGATGATAAGCTCGATAACTGTGATTTCAAAAAGTACAATTCATATACTGTATGTTTGTATTATCATGGAATGATTCTTTAAAGCAATTATGATTGCTCTGATAACTTATGCTGGCCGATAGAAATTGTTATGCTAGATAAACTGTATAGTAAAAATATCTATCATGTCTTTTTCAGATCGAGGGAGACTGGATTAACTCTGGTGCTGCTGTTATCGATGTTGGGACCATTGCCGTAGATGACACTAGCAGGATATCAGGTTACAGAGTTGTTGGGGATGTTGATTTCGAAGAAGCAAGCAAGGTGACGGGATGGCTAACACCATTCCCTGTAAATTCACACAATAAAGGTCTCTTTTCTGCTTGCTTGTTTTGCTATTGTTATATACTGCAGAATGGCCTGACTTGATAGTTTAGCTTTTAATTGCTATTTACCAGTAACAGTGAGCTTTGTGCTTATAATTTTTGATATACCATATGTTTCTTTAAAACTGTGAGCGTCAACAAAAAGATCGGTTTAACTTTTATGTAGATTATGTAATAATGTGGCTTTAACGTGTCAGAAATTATTCCATTAACTATTTGCTGCTTCCTGCACAACTTCTCGGTTTAATTTTGTATTTTAGTTGCTTGCAGTCAATCCCTAAATTGCTAGAAATTATACTACACATCATAAATGCAATTATGGATTTATAAATAACCGATTCCATTGTTTAGATGTCACATTTATTTCAACTCATGTTTACCAATTATCATGACCAAAATTCTCTTTTGAGGCAATAAAGGCAAAATATCTTTGATGTGAAGCTATGGTCATGATGAGAGACTATATTAAATCTCCTGATGAGATGAATTATGAATCATTTGTGATTCTTGACACTACCTTACTAATACATCATTGCTCTTAGCTCTTGGAAACTGATGCCTTTTTTTTTTTCTGCTAACTCTGGAATTGTTGGTTTAGGTTTTGTTATTGGTGATGAAGACAACAACATCAATCCCTCAGGAGGTATTCCAAGCAAAGCAAGCAACCCCATCCAAGCTGAATGTATGGATATCTTTGGAGGGCTGTTTGGAGTACAAAAAGAATACCTTATTGACATGGAAGTCAAATGCTCCTTACAAGCTATAAGCTATCTCAGCAAAATCATATTATCTTACACTGGCATCCCAACTCAAATGTTATCCATTGGGCTCCTATCTAAAGAGAGAATAACATTAATGCTCATGATCTAGCTTACCAAGCTATAAACAGTTATGCAACCACTTATTATGAAGTGGACAATAGACCTCATCTCATGCATACCACCTTGTAAACTTACAGCTTAATTAATATTTTTTTAAAGAAAATTACATATGTGCAATTGAAATTAATTTTAATTAGATATTAAGTTGACAATTAAAATAAAACTTTAATTCTTTATATTAATAAAAATTAGGAATACATAATATTTTACATATTTTAAATTCAAGAAAAAACTTAATCACGATTAAAATTGGCTATCTGAAATTTCTGGATAAATATTAATGATATTGACGTATGTAGAGTTTCTTAATGTTTCAAAGGATATACGCTGTGTTAAATTTTGATTACGTTTTATCCAAACTTTGCAAGAATGAATGCAAACCCAAAGAGAAAAAAATATATATGGTAAGTGACACTTTCTGTCAGTACAACAGAAGAGTTCTGAACGAAGTCAACGAGCAAAAGTTCAGTAGAAATGCATTGTTATAATATGGATCTTTTTCAACGTATTGATATTTTTATAATTATGAAAGTGAAATATTTAGATTTATTTGTCCTAATGATATCGATTTTACTAACAAAAATATAAAAATAAAAAGATAATTTTTTTTAATGTTCTCGTCGATGATTATGGACGCGCGATATCATTTAGGATCGCAGATGATTGTTATGGATAAGGTGAGTGATAACGAGAGAGATGAAAGTTGCTTTATATCTAGGTCGATGTCAACGTAATTATTGAGTGATCATTTATCGTTTTATATTTGCATCGATGCTGATGTAAATATCGAATGATTTTTTTACTACTTGTAGCTGCGTCAGTGTTGACGTAGATACAAAATGACCCTTACTCTTGTCATTATTCTGCTTATCCACAACAATCACCAATGACCCTCAACGGTGCCATCGTCCACCACCATCGATATCACTTGCTATAATCGACGTCGTTCGTCACCATCAACTAAAAAAATATTTTTTTAAATATTTTTATTGATAAAATCGATGATATTAGAGTAAATAAAAGTTTTATTTTTATATAATTATAAAAAAAATGTATTAATATTTTTTTAAAGTGTAGGATCGAGATTTTACGATAACATGTAATTAGCCCGCTCGTAATTTAAGTCGGATCTCACAGCAGCGCTGAATGAGAGATTCTCCGCATGGTTTCCCTCTGCGTTTCGCAATTTCGTTTCACCCCACCGCGGCAGCGGAGAAACCTACAAGAGCGAGGGCGGACATGTCGAGATCCGCCTGGCTGTTCTCTCTCTCTCTCTCTCTCTCTCTCTCTATAAAACTCACATTGTCCTCGTTGCCGTTGATCTGTATTTTTCTCTTGGTCTTCCCAGATCCGCCTTTTCTCCGAGGAATCTGCCATGGCTCTTCGATCGTTCCTCGGTAATCTTTCGACCTCACTCCCTTTTTCCCTTACTCCTTGCTATTGTGGATCTTCCGACGCCGTGTTCTCGTGCTTCCGTTCTTGAAGGCTTGTTTGATCCATCTGCAGTTCTGGTAGTGAAAGTTGTGTGACTTCTGCTCATTTTCTCTTTGGATATTTGAGCCTTTTTTCATTGGGTGGTGATTGCCACAAACAACGAGGGTTTGTCTTTTAAGGAAGCGAAGCTCCTCCATGTGTGGATTCTGAAGGTGGAGCAGTAACTTTGTTTCGACGCCACGTGCTTAATGGTTTCGTGGTTGATAAACTCGCATCAAGAAAAAAGTTAGAAGTCCGATTCAAAGAAACACAGACGAAAAAAGAAGAGGAAAAGAAAAATGGTGCTTAATTGTAATTGGGTGATTAACTATCGAGGCATGGAGATAATAATATGGACCAGTTTGTGACAACAAGTTTGAAGTTAAATCTGATGCATCCCACGGCCAACTGTTCAAAAAAAAAAAACTTTTTTTAGGAGTTTCATGGCTAACAATTAATCCGCGTTATGACTGAATACAACTTCCTGACTGATGTAGTGGAACGTGGAAATGATATGCATTCAAGGGAAAGAGGAGTAGGAATTGCTTTATGACTAGGCTCTCTGGTTTACATCTCGTGTTATTCCACGATGAATACATTTTCCTATATTTTTCTCACATATGTTCATCTGGACTATTTTAAGGGAATCGTCACTTGCTCTTCTGTCAAGTTTCATCAATAGCAAGTCTCTTACCCATATCTGACTTTGTCAGAGCTTAACACTAGTTTGCATTCTTGATTCAAAATAGGGAATATTAGACAAATTCATATTTTCAGACTACCGAAGCTTTGGAACTTTTAGAATCTAATTAACTATATAAAATAGAGTTGTCAACTATGTATGAGACTTGTGGATGAAGTTGTCTTATGGATTTGGGCCTTCTCATGTGCAATCGACTTGCTTTGCCCCTATTAGATGTCATTTGACATTGTGAAGATGTAGAGAGAGAGAGAGAGAGAGAGAGAGAGAGAGAGAGAGAGAGAGAGAGAGAATCTCTCGTGTGCAAGAATTTCACTTCAATTTGCTTGGAGGTACACTTTCTGGTTACTTTGTTTACTGAAGTGTTCTTTGTGTCCACTTTATTTTGTTCTGTGGCAATTTTTTCCAGTTTATTTATGAATAAAAACAACATTTATAGTAAACATTTGCATTATTGTTTCTTGTTAGGTGCCCCTAGGACAATTTTCCATGGACACTCTTCAGTTGAGAAGCCTGTTCCCATCCTTGTTTCCAGTACTGTTTCAAAATCTTTATTACAGAGGGTTCCAGAAGAATGCCAGAGATCTATTTCCTCAATGGTTCTCCCAAAACATTCATTACATGTAAAGGCCTCACAGAATACATCAGCCTTGACTACGAATGGTAAGTCATGTTCAATTACATACTATTTTACAAATTAAAAAAAAAAAAACTTTGATACTTCTCACTGTTTGCTAGTAACATGTTAAAACATTACTTTTTATTAAGTTCTGCAGGATTGATATTTTAATAATCATAATGTTACACAAACATGACTAGAGAAAAAACTTCTAATACATAAAAAGCATGGTCATAATCGAATGCCTCCATTGAGTCAATTTGGGAAAGAGTTAATCCTTATGGGAATGGGGGACTATTTGAAGTTTTCATACAAAATTTATGAGATTCTTTTGTCATATCCGATTTAAGTGGTTGGCAAGCTGGCCGTATGTCCTTCTTTTTGATAACCTATTAATGTATATTCTATAGCTTGTTGATTGACATCCTAAGCAATATGCCATTCAGACACATAATCTTGACAGCAATTTTTGTCCCTCTAAATGCAGCTGACACTGATCAGAAGAATTCAATCACCTCAACTTTTCCAAATGGATGTCAGGTCAAAAATTTCTCTGACTGTTTTTAGATACATGGAGAGCTTTCATGTCTATACATGATGCATTTTTTGCTTCTGAATTCTTTATGCTTCTCTGTTTAGGTAATTGAAAACAGGCGGTGCTCTTGCTGCACCTTTAACTTAATAATGCTGTGTGTGCATCAAATGTAACTCTATCTTAAACATTGATCAATATGCTTATCCCCTTGTTGATTGATTTATGGGTTTGCAATAACTTCTCAGTTCCTATCTGTGGCTGCTTAGGCTATTATCAATGTATTTGTGTTTTTTTCCTTTCAACGGATCAAAACTTTATCCTGATTAGAGCATCGAATATTATCCAATGCATATAAATTTTCAAATATGAAGTCGAATTAATAACAGATTAATTACTAAGTTGAAGTACTTATACTGGATATGGCACTCGTTAATAATCATTTGGTAAAGCTATCACTTTAAACTCCATCCTTTCTGGTTCATACTGCTACTATAGGTCTTGCAATGCTATGAAGAAGTTAAATTTCAACAGTTAATGCATCAATTAATTGAATCACACCATGTTTTTCTTTTAATATTGTTAGAGGGTCAATTTTCTGTATCAAACACTCACCTCTGGGCAATTAGAGATGGTGGAAATATTGATTCCTCTCATCAATACCAGGAGGCATTATTAATTGAATCACACCATGTTTTTCTTTTAATATTGTTAGAGGGTCAATTTTCTGTATCAAACACTCACCTCTGGGCAATTAGAGATGGTGGAAATATTGATTCCTCTCATCAATACCAGGAGGCATTTTATCCATCAATAAAATATATCATTAGATAAAATCCATGATAAAATTGCCACCATGTTTGGATAAATAACTGAAGCTATCTGGTCTAATTGCCTTGTTGCAGTTTCTTGTCAATGTCTAGTATTTTTCAATTAGAAATAGTGGGGTGAAACAATGATCTGGCACATCTAGATCCCTTTGCAGCTATTCACCTGTCATATGTACAAAATAAGACAATATGGCCTCAATGACTTCTTACTGGATGTCTTATCCTATTACTAAACTGTAATTAATATTCCAATTGCATTTGACTAATCTGTAATTGTGTGTCAAACACCTATACTTCGAGAAGACAATGGATGGCCTGCCGGATTACTCCTTTATGACCTGGATGATCGAGAACAAGATTTCTATTTGTAGAGGTAAGATTATATATCTTGCATTTGCAGGAGCTTTGGTTTGCCCTCTTTTTTACCTATACTTCAAGAAGAGAGAGATGGTAGGGTGGTCAACTCTAGCACATTCCTTCCCATTAGCTTGGGAAGAACTATGGCCATGGAACATGGCTAGCTTTTTTTCTCTCTCTCCTATTTTGTCATTGTCAACCCTTCTATGATAAGGTCTCCATCCCTCTACTCTTTTCATGAATATCTTTTATTGGTTATATAAAAGAACATTAAAGCTAGTTGGTAGAACCCTTGGGAATTCTAAGCTTGGGGTTGATCTCTTTAGGGGATCGGTCTCCTTGAAACTCTATAGGGGTTCTTTCTTCCAAGTTACTTCTCAAAGGCTGTTAAAAAGTTTCATTTATTGCTTATTAAAAGAGGATGAATACATGACTATTTATAGAGCTTCTAAACCTCAACTCCTAATAGGACTCCTACTCAAGACTCCTAATAGGACTCCTACTCAAGACTCCTACTTCTAACCAACTCCTAATGCTTCTCTATGAAGTAATCTCCAAACTAATCCTATCCTTGGCCGGCCTCTTCATGATCTTTTATAGGGGTCGGCTAGGTAGGTTTTACATGAATGCCCCGATCAATGAAACTCAATTAGGACTGTCCTAGCTAGAGTCCTAACACTAGTGCCCAACTTTTTTCCTTGTGCATCTATGACCATATTTTATCATGTCAGTTTCAATTGAGGATTCCATGCTATTGATAATTGAGCTATATCATATCAGCGGCATTGAGATTCATTAATGCCCTTTTAACTCGTAAGATTTTGCTTGCTTCACTTCCATAGGACTTCTCAAACCAAACAACAGAATCAATCCCCCAACAATAGAATCTTCTTGATGACCAGTTATTAATAACTATGTAACTACATATGACAAGGGTGACATGTGCATGCTTGTAAGGATGTTTGTACAGTTCTGAACCTTGTCATCAACTGTGGTGAACTACTTATGTTCTAATACTTCTCTTACTGTTCCTTTAGCCTATGGTCTGGATATAGAGAAAAAATCTAACATAAAAGAACATTTAGAAAACTTATTTAGCCATTGAACTTTAAGTCTCTTATGTCCAATGGGAGATGGGACTAACCTGAATGAAGCCATCAGACATTCTTCTCATGCTTCTGGATCGAGGTGCTCCATGAATGTCTTTAAAATAGATCAAGAAAGGATATGTTTGATCATGTTCTTTTTTTTCCTTTCTATGATTTGGTGGCCTAACACATTATTCATACAGATCATTACTTTTTTTCTCTTTTTTTCTACAGTTGACTTTCAATATTGGTTTTCTATTATGAGATATTGTGTTGTTTCTTTGACCTGGGTTTTCCTGTGAGAATGTTGTTTCAATGCAAAAAGGAGACTTCACAGCAAAATTTTCGATTTGAATTCTCTGCATTTTGAGCTCATTATAAATGCTGGCACCACTACTTTGGTCCTAGCCAGTCCATTCTAGGCCCATTCTTATTTTTAGGGGGTGCTTTAAATTCATGACTAGATTGGCAAATTGTTTGAGTAGACTGGTAGAATAATATAAAATTTTGCTCTCCTTATTAATACGTTCTGAATATCACCTGAATTGCTCATTGCATTACAGACATTGATCGAGGAGGTCTGTGACCTAACAGATATCGCAGAGCTCAAAATGAAGGTATGTTTGGCATCTAATCAATCTAACATAACGCTGACTTTAGCACTTCATAATAAATCCTGATTAATGATCAGTACTATGGGACAAACATCTTTGAGCTATAATCTAATTTGGTTACTGGAAGATATTGCACCTGATATTTTTACTATTTTTAGAGCCTTACTGATGTTGTTACATGCTCCTAGACATGCTACTTTTCTAACATCATTTTCCGATTCCTCTTAGATTGAGAAGTCAATACTATAACTTTTAATATACATACTTCCGTATTAGGGGCTTGGGGCTATATGTGAAAAACAGTCCCATGAATCTTGATAATCACAAATTTTTAAGAGTAAAGCAAATTCAAAGACCCAGCAATTTTTGTGTACAGCATCCTAATGTACATAGCTTGCTTGGATATATGTGAAAAGACATAGGTACCTTCTTCTTCATAGTGATAATCACTAATGTTGAATGTTTTGTTTTCCAGTAGAAATCGAGGAAAATTCAAAGTTCTTCTTCTTTCTCACTCATATTTGTTTTTCCTAAGCAAATTGCATTAGATATTTAGACTTACTGTACGTGTAATTCATGCTCCTCTAGGTTGTGTTTAAAATGGTAGTTTGTATGGCTGACCCTGCACTTATGATTTTTTTTTTTAATTTTCAACTTGCCTGAATTAGCTGCGAGTTTCTAGGTTCTACACACTTGCTGTGTTGCTAACAGTATATTTCTTGTGATGAACCTGTGATTGATCAAGCATGTAATGCCAGACATCGACGATGGCTATGAGAAATAGTAACTTTTTATAATGGTCCCTATATTTTGTTATAATTTCAGGGGTTGAGAATGGTCAACCTTTTTTTTTTTTCTCTTCTGAAACTTGGGTTTAAACGACAAGTTAGAAGCCCTGTTGCTCTTATTTGCATCCTCTGTGTAGATTCTATTGTGACAGTTCTCAGTTGCCTTACCGTTATCCATTACCAAGACAGTAGTTTCCTTGTTTGTGTGTGTGTCTCTCTCTCCCTCCAACAACTTTTTTAGTTTGATATGAGTTGCTTCTTCTCGGTGTTGCATTTGATGGTTCTCCTTGGACATGCGCCTACCTAAAAATTTTCAATCTTTCTCAATTGGTGCTTCATCAAAGTTAATTATTTCTCACTGTATCTTGTAAGATCACTTATACATCCCAACAGCTAAACCTCTGAGGAACTGGTTTTTTTATGTCCTATCCACCCATGATTTTGACATCCAGGTATAATAATCTGAATTGGAACTAAAGATAACACTCAGTTAGCCATTAGCTTGGGATCCTTTATTATTGCTATGGAATTTTCTTCAGGTTGGTGATTTCGAAATGTTCCTGAAAAGAGATGTAGGAATCTCAAATGCCCCAAATTCAGTTTTAGCTCCTATTGAGTCACCAATTACAGCACCACCAATTCCAAGCAAGCCAATGGTGGAAGCAGTTCCTTCTTCCCCTCCTGTTCTGGAGCAGAAGTCTACTGCAACTGCTTCCAGTCCATTTACCTATGTTTCTGCGGCAAAGACATCAAAGTTGGCAGCTTTAGAAGCTTCTGGACAGAATGCATATGCTCTAGTATCATCATCTACGGTGTGCATGACTTAAATGGGATAGTCTTTTTCCACTTTATGTAGTAATACTATGATTTTTTTTTAAATGTTTGCTGTACCACCTTTAGGTTGGTTCATTTCAAAGTGGAAGAACGTTGAAAGGGGAAAGACAGCCTCCTATCTGTAAAGAGGTTTTGTGATAAGGATATTTGATGACTTGCTATTTTATACAAACATATGCTTGAATTTATTTCTGAAGAATTGCTTGTATTTAATGATCTTATGATTCATAAATGATAGGGTGACATCATCAAAGAAGGGCAAATTATTGGCTTCTTGGATCAATTTGGAAATGAACTTCCCATTAGAGTGAGTTTTCTTTAATTCCTTCTGTTATACTTTTAGTTGAATTGCTCTCCATAAATAATTGCATCAGTATGATACTATTTAAAAGCATGGTTCGCCGTCCCGGTCCATACCGGTTTACCAATTGGTCGTCGATATGGTACGTATCGAACCGTACCAATGTACCAACACACGAAACGATGGGACATATTGACAAGCCGATATGTACCACTCATACTGATCTTTTGTCGGACCGGTATGTGTTGCCTAGTATGGGAAGTATGCCGCGATATGACGAACCATGCTTAAGAGACTAATGTGTTCAAACAACTTCACAAGACTAAATGACACTTGTCTTTTTGTGCAGTCAGATGTAGCTGGAGAGGTAATAAAGATCCTCTGTGAGAATGGAGGTGATGTCGAAGTCCATATTTAATTATTGCATTTATAGTACATCTTATCTTTTGGAATATGGTTGTGCCTGCTGTGTCCAAGTTGTTTGTATCTGCTAAGATTAAAATGGGAAAGCCCATGAGAGCTCATATTCTCAATATGAATATAAATTACAACCACCCTCTTTATCATCCGACTGCTTCACTTCCACCTTACAAATCAACTAGCAGCTTTTCTGGCCTTCATGGAGCCAGGCACCACCAACTTCCTTACTCACCAAAGTGATTGATATTTATTGTTAATTAGTTCATGCATTGTTTCTTCTTCTATATTTGGAACTTCCTTTCACAGCTTTGGTAATAAATTGACTTGAATAGCCGAGGAACTCATTGATCCAAAGAACTGCTCCTCTTCCATTGGTTGGAGATTTTGTTATTCTCTGTGCAATAGTCAATCAAATATGCCTCAATAGTTCTCCTTTTCTTATATATCTGAACTTGGTTACAAGGGTTTTTGTGTATATATCAAATTTCTCTTCTCTTACTGCTCTTCTCTATTGAAGCAAAAATGGGAGGGAAACCAACATCATTTTACTCTACTGAACCCATTTCTCTCCCTTCTTCTTCCTTCCATCGCTCTCTAGTCTATCATGTTCATGCATATGGTATGCATCTTCCTGTTTTGGATAACGTGGTACATGGGTCATGCTTACTAGAAGCTAGGTATCGACGTCTAGCGTTTGCCAAAGATAGTTAACTGTAACCCTGTGGTTTTGTGTAAGATGTGGATTTTCCTTGAGCTCCATGATCATGCTTAAGCCCATGATCATTGGTTGCAACTGAAGCATGTAATAGCTTTTCCGTTACAATTGAAAAATATGAACCACAACCACTTGCAGTAGATATAATTGTTTTGCAAGTCGTGATGGTTTTGACATGCAGCAAGTGCCTTACAATTAGAATGCAAAAGAGAATATAAATATTTACCACCAACAGTTGAAATTAAAAGAAATACTAGTGTTGTGCCCACACATGCTCCAACACTAACTAACTAAAGCTTTCAACCAAGGTTCGCATTTTGTACCGTATCAGAGTATTGAGCTCAGCTCGATACGGTACTGCTCGGTATATATATATATATATATATATATATATATATATATATATATATATATATATATATATATATATATAATAATAATAATAATAATAATAATAATAATAATAAAGTTAAAAAATAAAAAAGGGGCGATGTCACCTCATTTCTTTTGCTCACATGGGGAGAAGAAACATCGCCTCGTTTCTTCTGCTCGGTTTCTTCTCCCTGTGAAGCTCACCTAGGCTTCTTCTCCCCGCGTGGATGAGAAGTCGTCGACGATGCCGAGGCCTCATCGCCTCAGACGAGGAGGAGGCGACATCTCATCTGCAGCGTCCAGCATGGGAGGGCGGCGATGGATTGGGATCGTCGAGGGAGAGCGGTGCCGGATCTTCAGGTTCTCCCTCTTCTCCCTTGGCTAATACCGCCTAGTAACAGGCAGCGACGATCGAAATCGATCGTCACCGATTGATTTCGGGTGGTAATGAGGCGGAAACAGCCCCAATCGACGGTATTGCTCGGTAGCGGGCGGTCCACGTACTTGTCTGCTAGCGGACCAGTATGTATCGCCCGGTATAGACGGTATCATTCGGAATTAAAATCCTTGCTTTCAACAAAAAGGAATGAATCTTTGAATTCATGTTAGCTATGGAAATTGTTGTTATGAGTTCTACCTAAAATCAATTCACGTGCCAATGAACTTGAACTCACCTTTGCTTGCTAATTAACTTGAGCTATGTGTTAAAGAATTCTAGGAGAGAAACATGAAGGTTCAAGATGAATTTGTACAAAGGGGCTTGTAAGGAATTGAGAGTCAATTAAAATAATCTTACTCGTTGAAAATGACATAAGTGTGGATGTGTTACACAAAGTGGAGACACTGACGTAGGACCATTCATATTGCAAGATGCCTTATACTATTGTTGAAGGCTAGGCTAATATGTGCTGTATTTTCCAGGAATGCTTGGGGTATAGGAGAAAAGCTTGAGTGAAATCTCTCAAGGAACTCCTGATTGTGTCAAGTGCCACTTTTGGTTTGCAAATGGCAAATCAAAGGCTAAGGGTTAAACCACTTTGACTGGATTGTTTTAATCTTCTTTAAGTCAACAATGTTTGTTGGGTCAAACATTTAATGCTTCTTAAATCCTAAACCAAAAGTTATAAATATGGAAATAGTAGTTTGGATGGATTTATATGTATGCAAGCCCACCTCAGCAGTGGTGCTCATATAGAATATTGTTTTTCGAACCTGCTGTATATATCATGATCAAGAAATAGAATCATGTTTGGCCGCATGTGATTAATGTGAACAATGTTAATTTTTTGTTTGTATAGAGAGTAGTAAACATATTTTCGTATAAGATATTCACTCATTTTTTGGTTTCTCACCAGCCTTTTTTGTCTTACAGAAGCTGTTGGCTATGGAGATCCCCTTGTTGCCGTCTTGCCTTCATTCCACGGGGTAAAGTGAGTCAATCTTCATTCCCTCCGTGCTCCTGGATTTGCGGTGAAGCTCTCCCATGTTGATGATTGCTGGGGAAATCCATCTGATTTGGCTTTTAATCTTTGAACTGTCATGGCGAACCAAAAATTCCCTCTTTTTATGCGCCCAAGTCGTTTACAATTTTCAGTAAATGATATCAACACGAACTTAGATCATATGTCGAATTCTTTAGCTTTCCTTGGTCAGAGTTGAAGCTTAAAATCACAAGTAAGCAAAAAACTCTTGAAGCTATTCTGTTCATGATTCATTGCTAAATACAGCTGCCCTCGTTTTGGAACTGGTCACATTGTTGTGACACGCACAAAATTTCTTCAGAGCTGAACTTGTTCATTTGCCACATCGTCTCATTTCTTGATCCCTCTCTGACTATGAATTTTTTTGGACTCGGTTAGACATGAGCTTCGATCTGCATAATGTGATGAAGTGATTCCATCAAGCAGGTAATTTCCAGCATGTGTTTTGACTTGCCCATGCTGGATAGGTGGAGACAAAGGAAGGAGGAAAGATTGCAATTTGTGGTTTGATTCGATTTTTGCTTGTATCAGGAACAAGTGACAAGAAGATTAGACGAAAACTGATGTTTGATGGATGGATCTTGTGGTACACAGGTTATGTTTCCTCTTCTAGTAGTATACATCAGTTATGGAACAACAACATAGTAATTTTAATCATTTGTAACAGTTCTTGGTTGAGTTGTATAATATGTTACATATCTGTCTGGTCCCATCGCATAACTGATCTTTGAGTTGCATAATATGTTACAGTCATATAGGTTGAATGATTCTGAATTATGTAATATGGAACTAAACTGTGCTAAATCGAACTTGCTCTGATATTATCATTTGGTAATCATAGATAGGTCTGAACTATATTTCCAAAATGTTTAGATCAGATTAACAAGTGTAAACTCATCTAATTTATATATTATAAATTAATTTATTTTTTTTCTGCTCATCTAATGTGTATCCTCTCCAAAGTTAATTATTGTGGAATATTTTCCATCCATTATCTGTATGTTCAAACCCATCTGTCACAATTTTATATAATTTTTCTGAGAAATAATAACCTTTCGACTCTTTGCATAACCGACATTGCCAACCTCGAGCATGCGTAAAATACATGTACGCATGTCATTTTCTTTCCCATAATTCATTCATGAATAGCTCTTTCTTAGGTAACAATAGAGTCTGAACAGAATTCGCGATAGGTTACGTTTCCATCAGGTCAACCCCACGTGCTCAAATACGAAGATATGGCACGTTTATAACGCTCTATGAGTCAATGGCGTCGGAGTCCTCAAATGGGCTCCTACTTAACATTCTTGACCTTATATTACCATCCCTCATGATGGGGGCAAAAAGATGACCTTTCGTTTTACGTTCAACGATGGCATCATCTTGATGTGATGACGATCGACTATCGCAATGATTAATGTGGTCAAAATTTATTATCCGATTACAACCAAAATATTGAAATTTAATAACAATTTTCCAATGCCGTTTGATTTGAAATTTGTGATACGAAAAGATGAAATTTATTACACACACATATATATATTAATTTGCTCTCATAAAATTCATATTAATCACAGACAATTTTGATCAGCCATAATTCGTTAGAATTATAAGACACAAATACCTGAATATACTTAGCAATCATACTATAACGGTAGCTGATGAAAGATCGTTGTCGATTAGAGTGTTTATGGAGATTGATTGCAAGAACCAAAGTTGGTAGATTTGATAAGATAAAATATTATAGAAAAATTCATTTGTTTCCCAAAAAAATAAATGAATTTATGGCGATTCCAAATATAATATACACGTCATATAAAAATAAAATAAAAAAAAAGATTAAATAGATATCGTAATAACACGATATAAATCTATTCGAAGTCGGTCTCGAAGAGGACAAGTGAAACCCTACAATTAATTTCTAACATATCTTTTTATGGAATAATTACAAAGCCCACCGCGGCTATTTGGCGACCATTTCCTTTCCTTTCCTTTCCTCTCCTTTTCTCTTCTTCTCCTCCTCCTCTCCCTCTCTCTCTCTCTCTTTTGTGGTTGATCTGTTTCGATTCGATTCCTCAAGAAAGGGGGCGAAGAGATCGAGGGCGAAGCCATGGTGGAGACGAGGCGGAGCTCGGCCTCATCCAAGCGTGCCCTGTCTTCCCCTTCCCCCGCGTCCCCGCCGGCCTCGAAGCGCCCCAAGGTGCGATTCTTCCCCTCTCCTCCCTCCCTGCGCTCGATTCTTGGATTCTGGACCGGTTTCATCTGTCTGATGTGGGGCTTTGGCTCGATCTCCGGGTGGGGTTTGCCGGGATTTCTCAGGAGGAACCGACGACCTCGTCGCCCAAGGGGCAGCGGCCCGACAACAAGGAGGAACCGGCGCCGACGTCCGATGGACGGCATCTCCGCTCCGATCTGCCCGCCGTTGACCCCCCGGTGGAGGCCGCCGGTACTGCGGCGGCGGAGACGCAGGGCGAGGAACCTGGGGATGCCGCCGCCCACTTACCGCCTCAAGGTCCGATCTTCGTCTTTCTTTTGTTATCGGTTTTGTTTGTTTTGTTTTCTACGATTATTTTTTGTTTAAATTCTTTTCCCCTTTCTTATTCTTATTCTTCTTCTTCGTTTTTGCTACTATAGAGCGGCCCGCTAAGATGGACAGCAGGAAACGGGGGCTTATCTCGTTGGAGATCCCGACGAAACGCGTCGTGAAAGCGACGCAGAAGGCTGCATGGGCGAAGCTTATCTCGCAGCATTCTCAGGTGGGGTTTAGTGCCTTCAATTCCTTGTTCGTTGATAGATTTCGTCATCTATTCTATTACATGGGCTTCATAAAATAAAACCTCTGTCTCTGTTTTATCTCCTCCCCCTCGTCCCATGGTATACACGGAAAGAAACGCAACATTGTTCGACTATAGTACTTCACATGATTTCTTTGTTCTACTGGACTGCATATGATTTCTTAGTGGTAAAAACCTGTTGAGCTCAGAATGAAATCGCTAGACAGCTAGCCCTATATAAGGTTGAGGCCCCTTCCTTTTCTATGGGGCTTCTAAGGTGAACTCGAAGCTCATAAAATCTTTGTTCCCCAACATGCTAATTCATACTTGCTAAATGTGTTAGAATATCTTCATAGTAGGTTCTTTAGTTCTCTAGAAAGACAAGAATCTTGATGTTTTTGTCTGCACAAGTTCAGTTGCAGAAACTCTATTATGGGATGATTAGTGTCACTTGGAGGGAAAGAATGTTACTTATTTAGGTTTTGATTAACAACTGTGATTTAGTTGCATTCATTCAATTACTTTGACCTCTCCCACATTCACCTCGTATGGTTGAATTTTTTTTTGCTAATGTGGGTGCACCACATCCTTTGGACATGTCTTAACTTTCAATAGGGGTAACACATGACCTGGGCACCTCCAATTGAGGGACTCCTCTGAGTACCCGCAAAAGGATTATAAGTTCTAAAGAGACTAAAGGATTGAGTTGAATATAACGAACTCTAGTTTAATTGCTTTCTTATATGCTCGATGCATGGCTTGTTAATAGATGTGTCCCCATTTTATGTGAATTTGAACAAAGCATGTAAAATTTGTTGGATCACTGGTAGAGCATTATCATTGTCCAGTTGCTCTCAGTCTGTGGAAGTCTGAGTTGAGATCTCATATAGCTGCAGTGCTGCACAGAAGTTAATTCTTTCCATTTAAATTACTGGAGGTCGCCTGCCCTGTTTAAGAATGTTGAGTTCTAACTCAATCGAGTTTAACTAGTTGTGGGTTACTTTTGTTGGTCAAATGACATATGAGTCTATCTATCTAGTTATAGTCTTTCTATCTAATATCCATGTCCCATGTCTATTCAATAAAATTGGATTAGAATATAACAATATCTGATGGACACCTAGTTAAATTTCACCCTTATACTCTACCATACAAGATGTTGTTTTGTACATAGTGGAGGGTAGCATGATGGAACAGCTGTTTGTGCCGTTGCACAAGATCTTTTATGAGTTGGGACTGTATTATCTTGTAAGTGTTTAAATGCTAGTGTAGTTAAAAGCACTAGGCGTCACGGTTCCAAAATGCCCGAGGCACTAGACGATCATCCAAGCGAAGCGAGACGCCCCCGAATATTATAATTTAAAAATTATATATCATGATTAATAAAATAAACTAAAACTAAAATAACATATCAAATAGCAAAGAAGGCAGCTGATGTTCACTACGTGCAGCTGTTGTTCTCACAAACTTAGACAAACAACAAGGAAGGTAGCTGTTCTCACAAACTTAGATAAAAACAATCGACTTTAATTGATTTAAAATTGAAACACAACCATAAACTGTGACAAACAGCAAAGAAGGCAGCGGTGCACGGGATAGAGGTAGGAGGGAGGAGAAAGAGAGCGATATACCAGGAGGGAAGGGAAGAAGATGCTATCACTTCCATCATAGGAAGACGTTGTCATTGGAGGAAGATGTCACTGATGTTGCTGGAGGAATATGTCGCTGCTGATGTCGTTCACCTATGGGAGGAACTCCACCGTGCAAAAACGCAGTGGGAAAGAGAGATTTTTGCGTTAGGGCACGTCTCGCGCAGGTGTTGGAGCATCGGATAACTGGTTCAATCGAACCATATGGTACTATTTTGGTTTGTCTCAGGCTCATGAGTTAAACTAAGCGGGCGCTCGACCCAGCCAACACTTGGGCCCAAGCGAGTGCCTGGGCTGTGCTTGATTGAGGTTGCCCGCCCAGCTCAATAGGTGGGCGCTCGGACCTTGCCTCCCTTGGGCGTCTGGTGACTTTACTGTTAAATGCTCAATTAAACAGGCAGTGATAGTGTGGTTGATAGATCTTGGTGTTATTAAAACCTTCCTGAGGAACTTTTTTTTCATAAATCATAAATGCATATATTATAAACCAATTTGCATGCTATTTTTGTCATACATAAAATTATGCTGATAAAACATAGATGATCTTTTTCTTCTTTATCATTAAGTTATCTTGTCCCTTAACTATTGTTCTTCTGCTATTACCTAGCAATATGTGTTATGGTATACCCAGTGTTTTGTGTGGTGTTAATGAGTGTCCTTGTAAGGTAAGTCAGATGGAATGACATGGCCAGAAAGTTGATCTCCTGTTGAAATGCCTGATGTACATGCAAGGAAGTACTATTTTTTCTGTTTACTTGCTATTTGGGTCAGTTTACTTCTGTTTACGTAGGCACATGAGGTGGCTTTAGGTTCAGTTTCCTTGCAACCAAGCTTTTGGCATGTTTGGTTATTTTCAGGCTGATACTCATTCTGTTGACTTGCTCTTTCCAGAACCCTCATCTTTTTCTCTCTGGTTCTCAATTCTCCGTTGGCCAAAGCCGAAGCTGCAACTTATGGTTGAAGGATCCATCTATCAGCAAAATTCTATGTAGACTGAGACATTCCCAGGTATTATCTTGATTCATATGTTGTTCTACAGATTTGCTTAGTTTATCGTTGGAAGGGAAAGGTCCCTTGTATTTGTCTTATATGAAGTGTCTTTCCATTGTTACTATCACATCAGCGTGGAGGTGCTTCTGTTGCATTTCTTGAAATAGTAGGAAGAAAAGGAATTGTACAAGTGAATGGAAAGACCTTTGAGAGAAATTCAAATATTATCCTGACGGGAGGAGATGAGCTGATTTTCAGTTCATCTGGGAAACATGCTTATGTATCCTTGCTTATCTTGTGTTTACTTTTCAAAGCTCATTGCAGATTGGTTTTACGTATATTGGAAATACTGTATGGTTTTTGGTTCCTCTTCTTTCAAAAGGGAGTTCCTTATCTATTGGTAGATATTTCAGCAACTTAAGAATGACAAATCAGCTACAGCAGTGTTACCTTCACTTGGTGTTCAGGAATCAAAGGGTACTGCTATCAGAGAAAGTCAAACAGAGACTAGGACTGGAGACCCTTCAGCTGTTACTGGAGCATCAATATTGGCATCCTTATCTAATGATTTGAAGGATCTGTCTGCTATTCCCCCAGCATCTAATGCTGAGAATGCTCAGGAAGGACTGGAGAACCCTGCCCTGGCTTCCGTGACCATTGCATCAGATGGATGCAATCCAGACCCTGAGAAGGATTCTGATACCTGTAAGGAAAGCTCTGAAACCGAGGGGAGCTCTGAGATTCGAAGTGACAATGCCGATGCTGTCATGTCTTCTGATCTTCGTGTAAATGAGCCTGTTCAACCAGAAAATATACAACCTGATGCTCATCCTGATGCTGAAATTGGAAAGGTTCCTGGTACAAATTCTGAAATAAGGCCTCTTCTGAGGATGTTTTCAGGGTCACCTATCTCTGGGCTGGATTTGTCTGGCAATGTATTTAAAGTGTTTGAGGATCAGAGGGAACTCCTCAAGGATCTGGATCTGCCATCATCCTTGCCTACTACTCGATGCCAAGCTTTTAAAGACGGTTTGAAGCAAGGAATTCTCAATCCAAATGACATCGATGTTTCATTTGAAACTTTTCCATACTATTTGAGGTGAGATTTTTTTGCGGTCTTGCTTGTGTTATATATATATATATGTGTATATGTGTATGTATATATACATATATATACATGTGTATGTATATATACATACATATATATATATATACATACATACATATATATATACATATATATATACATATATACATATATATATATATATATATATACATACATATATATATATATATATACATACATATATATATATATATATACATACATATATATATATACATACATATATATATATATACATACATACATATATATATACATACATACATATATACATACATACATATATATATATATATATATATATATATATATATATATATATATATATATATATATACATATATATATATGCATGATCAGCAATTAAGTTCATGTTTTTGTATGACTGATTGCAATCCTTGAAATTCCCAATTACATTCACCTTGTTACTCTTGTCATTTGAGCTATATCAGCATAACTATATTATTTTAGCAGTGGTGTTATCATTTCACTGTGCTTGTTTCAATGGAATATTTTCCATAGTTTTTGTTCTTGTGATATTCTAGGTAATGTTTTTTAAATGTGGTGAAAAGTTTGTAAAGAAGGTAAATGGATTTTTAATATTGAGAGGGCACACATGATAGGAATCTGGAAAGAATAATATTTGCTAGTGTCTATCTCGTGTCTCCATTGCCTACGACAAACTACCAAACTGGCATGACTATCTATGTTGAGAGATATTTGTAAGTGCTTCACCTTAAGTTGTCCCATGTAAAAGAAGGCTAAGGTTGAACACTCATACATGATGTTTACTTTTCCAATTGGATTTACAGTTGACCCTGGTGCTGAATTTTGTTGGTGGTGCTTTTAAAATTTGAGTCTTTTGTTTGCCACTATTCTATAAGAAGCTATTGGGAAAAAAAATTGAAGCAGAAACTGCCTTTGTGCTGGTTCAACTTTTGACATATCTTTCTCTTTTGGATGATTCTTTGACAGAGAACAAATAGTTGTGGTATTCCAAATAAATATAAGTTCCCTGAAGTATGAAGATAAGATTTCTTGGTTCCTTTTCAAGTAAACAAAAGATGAAGCCCAAAATAAATGTAAGGCTTATCCTACACATCCAACTTCTGAAAATAAGAAAAATACTCTTGAGGATCTCTAAAAAAATCCAATCCTGACTCAATCAAGCTACAAAACTTGACTCCTCGATCCAGATGAATTACTCTTTTAATTGTCAATTAACTGCAAATTCTATTGCTTATGTGCTTGAGTTATTTTTCTTTCAGTTGTCTGTCTGGTTGCATAAAGTGTTTGTTTTTGTATATGGCACGCCTTGAAAGGCGTAGGACATAAAATCTGGAGTTCTGCTTTAAGTAGGGATAACCTGTGTGTCTTACTGAATTAAATCTTGCTTCACATTTTGCTAATTTGGTTTTCTATCATCTGCCAACATGAAGGTCCAAGTGTTACTGTTAGTCAAATATTGCTTTTTAGTTGCTTTTTTACTTTTAACATGCATAGAAAGCATGATTTGGAGTACAGGTTAGGTGATCTAATCTAGTGCTGTCTTTTCTACACCTACAGTGAAAACACGAAAAGTGTGCTTATGTCTTGTGCATTTATTCACCTTGAATGCAAGGAGTTTGTAAAGTATACTACAGATATTTCATCTGTAAACCATCGCATTTTGTTATCTGGTCCAACAGGTATGCTCCATGTCATCATTCTTTTTGGGCAATACTTTGGTTTTTATACTCCTTGATCTCACATGTTTTTTGTGTAATCATCTAGGATCTGAAATCTACCAAGAAACTTTGGTAAAGGCTCTTGCCAAACATTTTGGTGCCAGATTACTCATAATAGATTCTCTCCTGCTACCTGGTGTAAGTTCAATGATATTACAACATAATTTACATCCTACTAAATTGTCTATAGGCCATTTGAAAACATCGGATTGCCTGCTTTACAAATAATTTAGGATATAACTTTGATTTATTACAAATAATTTCTGGACACTTGAAAACAATTAATTGCAGGTTTCATCTTTAAAGGATGCAGAATTACTTAAAGAAGGTGCAAGGATCGAGAAATCAAGCATATTTTCTAAGCATCGTGCTGCACTAGCTGATGCTATACAACTCAAAAAGCCAGCTTCTAGTGTGGAGACTGATATTGTGGGGGCATCTACTTTGAATACTCAATCTCTTCCAAAGCAGGAGGCATCTACAGCATCATCTAAGAACTACACTTTTAAAGAAGGCATGCCATATTCTATGCTTAATTTTGTTTTCTCGTCAAATTGAAATTGCTAGATAGCATTTAGTCTTGTAAGCAATTGACCAATGAATTATGTTTTTTGCAGGTGATAGAGTAAGATATGTGGGTTCAATGCCTTCATCAGGCTTTCCTCTTCAGACTCCTCAAAGGTATGAATCTGTTATGAGCTTTTGAGTTAGTATATTTTCTACTTTCTCCCCACAAATCTACCAATATGTTACTCTTTTTTCTGTAACCGCGTTATCCTACACCTATCTGAGTTACTTTTGAGACTCATTCCACCGGTTAAACAAACAAATTTTTACTTGTGGTCTTTTTAAATTGCTTTTATTTAGTAAAATATTATTGGTCTATCTTTTATGTCCTTTATCTTTCGTGTATCTTTTTGCGGATTCTGTTTTGATAAATGTTTCATGTATTTTCTTTTTCCCTTTGGGACAATATGTTTCTATTTTGTTTTGACAAATAATCCTTCTTGTTTATAACATATTTGACTGGTATTCTTCAATATTCAAGGGTGATGTAACTTTCTTCTAGGATGGATCTTCAATCAACCTTAGTCTCTATTCTAGACTAAGATTTGTCCCTTTTTATTGTTGACTTATTTCTTCTTTTTAGGATTATAATAGATGCTCTCATATAGCAACTTATGTTATATGCAAAATATACCCTAAACTTACAAGATTTATATGAGAATAAATAAGTGAAAATGGTCTGGAATCTCCCTTGCCCATGTTAAAGTTGGAACTTTATCACTTACAACAATAACCAGCTTAGGCCTCTCTGGTCCTTCAAAAGAAACAACTCATATGTTTTATGGTTTCACAATCTTAGCTCTATATAAATCAAACATTGATATGCTGAATTTTGTTCCAAAATCTTAAATATCTTAGTTGTCAACTCAATAATACATGATATATACTAGAAAATGCATAGAAATTTAATAACTGTGATATATTTCTTCATGGGTTTGTTATTATTGTCTTTGTGTTTTTAGGATTTCCTTGTTACTTTTGTCATGCCAGTTTCATTGAATATTTTGTTGTATGCAGGGGCCCAAATTATGGATATCGTGGGAAAGTAGTTCTTGCTTTTGAAGAAAATGGATCCTCTAAAGTTGGAGTTAGATTTGATAAACAAATTCCAGAGGGTAATGATCTTGGGGGTCTATGTGAGGAAGATCACGGATTTTTCTGCACTGGTGATTCTCAAGTGACACTGTTGTCTTTCTTCCTTTGTAGAAATTGTTTATATTTTACTTTTCGCTTATTACTTTGATTTTTGTGTTTAATGTAGCTGACTTACTTCGCCCAGATTTTTCTGGGTCTGAAGATGTGGAAAGGCTTGCAGCCAATGAGTTGTTAGAGGTATGATATATTGTTATTGAACACAAGAGACCAATTTTTCTCGTTCATACTTTTTAAAGTATACAAAGGAAGATATATATAAGCTGATTACAAATTGTATAACTAAGGAAATTGATTTTGTACAATATTTCATTCCAATTTATTTTCTATAATATGGGCTAATTTGTTACTGATTGAATCGCCCAAAATAGGAGATAGATTCCCTTAATTATGGGATTATAATATTTTTTAATTATGAGGTTTAGAATCCCTTAATCATGTGATTTTCCACCCTCCTCAAGATGGCTCAAAGATATCAATCATTCCTAGTTTGTTAGTTAGATCCTCATACGAAGATCTTTAAAGCCCTTTGGTAAAAATATCTCATAATGACTTGTCTTTTATTTTCCTCCCTCCTAACTTCTAAGAATATAGCTTGGAGAGATGGCAATGGATCCTTCCCCAATACCCATCCACAAATTTCATCTAGTTCTTTGTTTAAACCTGTTGAAAATTGATAGTATCGATCCCTGTGAAGCATTTTTATGTATCGAACACTGTCAGCTGCACATTACCACTCAAAATCATGAAAAATATCCAGCTCTTGCTAGTGTCTTCAAGGTATTAAAGTACTTTGTAACACTAGTATTATCGTGTTTAAGCTCTCTGATCTTATTTGTAATCTCAAATACTTTGGCTGAATTCCCCATGTTTGAATATGTCTTTACCATAAGATCCCATAACTCCTTTTCTGTAAGTAAAAACATATATGTTTGCCCAACTTCTGGTTCTATAGAGTTTATCAACCATGATATGATCATGGAAATTTTAGAATCCTACGTTTCAAACTTGGGATCAACCTCTATAGCTGCTGTTGTTGATCTGTTCAAATGGTCGATCTTTCCTCTTCCTCGAATATACAATTTCGCGGACTGAGACCAACGAAGAAAGTTTTGCCCGTTGAGTTTATGTATTGTAATCAGCAAGGATGGAGTGTAACCTAGGATATTTGTTGGAGATGGAAGCATTGGTTTCATCTTCTCTCCTCTAGACATTGTAGTGTAGAATCCTCACAAGCAAACAATGAAGAAGAAATAGTTGGGGCTGATCCGAAGAGTCGCAGAATAGAGGAAAAACTTTCAGTGATGAAGGCTGAAAGAAAGAAGAAAAAATGATTCCTATAGAACCAGGCTCTAATACTGTGAACACAAGAGAATATAATTTTTCTCATTCATTTTTTTTTTCTGTATACAAAGGAAGATACATATTGGCTGATTATAAACTGTACAACTAAGGAAATTGATTCTGTGCAATATTTCATTCTAATTTTTTTCCTATAATACGGGCTGATTTGATACTGATCGGGTGATCCAAAATAGGGGATATATTCCCTTAATTATGATATTATAAAATTCCTTAATTATGGGATCCATAATCCCTTGATCATGGGATTTTCCACAGTTATTGTTGTTAGCATTAATGTATCGTACAACTAAATGTTTGTATGTGGTTTCCATTTGACTGTTTCCAATTTCCCAGGTTGTATTGGAAGAAAGTAAAAATGGCCCTTTAATTGTCTTGATAAAAGATATTGAGAAATCTATGGCTGGAAGTACAGATTCATATATAACTTTGAAGAGCAAGCTTGAGTTGATGCCAGTAGGTGTTCTTATAATAGGCTCTCATTCCCAGATTGACAATCGCAAAGAGAAGGTAATAATACCCTTCAATTTTTAACATGCATTGCTTAATCTGAATATTTGTCCGTGGAGCTAAAACTTTTTCCTTCATTCGTGTTGAGTAGGAAAAAATAGGAGGTTGAATGTTTCATTTTTATATGACACATAATATATTTTGCAGTCACATCCTGGAGGCCTTCTTTTCACAAAATTTGGGAGTAACCAGACAGCACTGCTTGATTTTGCTTTCCCGGTACTTTGTGATATTCTATTTAGTTGTGCAAGTTAATTGGCATTCATAATATTTGTAAGTTTAGTGGGGGCCATGGTGGCTTCTTGTTCTTGATCATATTTATTTGTTTGTATTCAGATGTGATTTTATTCATATGCATCGTACATACTTTCAAATTACATCTTTAACAAAGAATAGTGATATAATGCTCTAATGGTTTTATGCTGAAATCTTGGATGTAATTTTACAATTTTAACTGCTTTCCTTTTTTAATTTCAACTTATCAATACAGAGAGGCGTTGTATTTAACTATTTATTATCATCATCAGTGTAGTCACTTCATCTTGGTGGGTTTTCTTTTTTCATAAACTGATCAATCAATCAGAAAGTCGCCAATCTGATATGTAAAAGGCAATCTATAGTGCGGCCATACTATTTTGATTTTTCTTATCTTGATACTCAAAACTGTGTGATTTCTTCATGTGAGTTTGTCTTAATATTCGTGTCATAGGATAACTTTGGTAGGCTGCACGAAAGAAGCAAGGAAATTCCCAAGACGATGAAGCAGCTCAGTAGACTTTTTCCTAACAAAGTTTCGATTCAGCTTCCACAGGTATAAATTGACACCCTCTATTTGCATGCAGTTGTCATTTATCTTTTTGGTATCAGTTCCCTGAAATCCTAGAAACTATGGCAGGAAGAAACCCAGCTTTCAGAATGGAAGCAGCATTTGGATCGTGATGTCGAAACTCTTAAGGCCAAGTCTAATGTTCTCAGTATACGCTCTGTAAGTTTGATTGCCTTTACAAAAATTTAAAGTGAAGCATTTTGTTTTTTTTTTATTTTTTTATTCTCCAGAAAGTACATTGAGTTCCATAAAATGTACTGCTTATGTGGCTTTCTTTAGGTGGTTGAGGTGTTTTTGAAACTCTTTTTACACTAAGAAATTATGCATCTTTTAGGTCTGGACTTTGCAAGAATATAGTAAGGTTTCCACATCCTAACAATGAACAAAAGATGAATGGAAATTCACACTCGAAACTTTATCATGTAGATCGAGTTCTACAAATTTGTCTCCTTATTATATTCAAACGGCAACACTCTGGTTGAATGAAGACTACAATTTCTGAAAAGAAAAAACAAATGTTTTATCAGGTGCATAACATATAGACTGTAGGTGCATTGACGTGACATAGAACTTCTGACTCTGTTAAGAATTTTATCAACATTGCATTGTCACCATCATGCTGCTAGGCTTATATAGCTTTTTTTTAATTGGTCTTTGAACTTCTGAACTAGTCTTTTTCTTCCTCTTCTTTCCTTTTAATTAAGGATGCTGTAAAATGTGCTCCTTCCTTCTCATGACTGCTTCAATAGAAAATCTATTTCCAATTTTTTTTCTTACTCTTCATGCTAAACTAGATGTTTGTGAAGTAAATACCATGAGAAAATTAGGTATTTGTAGATCTTATGTTGTTGGCCTACCTGTTCACAATCTAGGTAGCTCTTTGATTTCTTATGTTGTTTAGGTTCCTCGAGCATGCCTTGCCACAATTGCTTCCAATGAAGCTACACTTCTCGGTTGTCTCCCATTTTCTTTATTCTCCATGGCAGTTCCATTGAACCATTTTAATTGCTCGACTTTTCCTTCTCTTTTCTTCGTCTTTTCACTAGCTATTGTTGTGCATGTTTTAAAAATATATCTGAATACATTTTTATTTTTCCATCTTCCATTTTGTACAGTTTCTAAACCGTTGTGGGTTGGACTGCAATGACCTTGAGACAATATCAATCAAGGATCAAGCACTTACAAATGAAAGTAAGTACCTGCCTTTTGTCTTTTCTTGATATCCTTATGAATGCTTTTGGAAATCATCCTTTTTACCTTTATTTTTACAGGTGTGGATAAGGTAGTTGGTTTTGCTCTTAGTTATCACCTTAAACACAGCAGAACTGAGGCCTCATCAAAGGATGCTAAGCTCATGCTCTCCAGTGAAAGGTCTATCATATTAACAACAATTTATAAAGCATTATTTAGTGTAACTTAAATCTTATATAGTGCTGGTTTTGATCCATTCTCATCTCTATCAATTACTGGCAGCCTTAAGCATGGGCTAAGTATGCTGCAAAGCGTCCAAAATGATAATAAGAGCATAAAGAAATCTCTCAAGGTCTGCACCCATCTGCCCCTCTTCCTTGAACATAATTTGTTTTACTAATGCAATTAGCTTTTAGTGCATACATTGCTGGTTTTAATGGTCTTTAATTGTGCTTTTTTCTATTCCCTACTTATCGGCTTGTGCCTTTTCAGGATGTAGTCACTGAGAATGAATTTGAGAAAAGACTTCTCACAGATGTTATTCCACCTAATGATATTGGAGTTACTTTTGATGATATTGGAGCCTTGGAGAATGTAAAAGAAACACTAAAGGAGTTAGTGATGCTTCCTCTACAGAGACCAGAATTGTTTTGCAAAGGGCAACTAACCAAGGTGCTTCTATTCTTGAATAACTTGTGTCTTAAAGTAGTTATTTCTAGTAATTGATTTCTGCAATGAGCTTCACAGCATTTATCATTTTACAAGTATAAAAATTAAAATCTGCCTTAAAGACATTTATGCATTATTGTATTCTTTCATTGACAGAAACAGCTCTCTGATGCTATACGTTAATTTAATTGTCAAGGTTTCACGAGTTTTGAACATTATCTTTGCCCTATTTGATTCCTTTCTTAAGAAGCTTCTGATGTTCTGGTGCTCTATGATGTTACCTAGTAATAGGTAGTCAGTCACTCCTTTCAAAAGTACTGCAGTTTGAAGAGAGCAATCTGAAAAATGAATTTGAATTGTCAAATAATAAAAGAAAAATATAAAAATATAAAATTGTCAATGAACTGAAAATTTTACCCGCTAAATATGATCACTCCTGCAAAAAGAGTGGTGGGATGTACAAAAGAAGCGACTCCTTTGAGAGATATGGACAGTTATGATTGAATAGTAACTAGTTCAAGAAAGACAGGGAATATGATCACTCCTGCAAAAAGAGTGGTGGGATGTACAAAAGAAGCGACTCCTTTGAGAGATATGGACAGTTATGATTGAATAGTAACTAGTTCAAGAAAGACAGGGCTATCTGCTGTTTGAGATTTCTATCATAATAGTTTGGATTAAGATTCAATTAGGATCCTTAATTCCTTATTTATTTTTTCCAATAGATGAAATGACCACTAAGGTAAGTTCCAGTTGTTTAATGCTATCTGCTGTCACAGTTCTTAATTTATGTAACCAGAATAGAATGAACTCTTCATAACAACGAAGAAGAGGTGTTTGATCATGTTGTGAATGCAAATGACCGAGTACAAACCCAAGGAGAGAAAATGAAGTTATAGCTTGAATAGATGGTTAAGAATTATGTAGCATGGATCAAGGAGTGATGTTTCACTTGGACCAATATGAACCAAGCGGTATGTACCAGTCTGGCAGAGAAGCAGTACATGGACCGCTCCTGATCTGTTCTGCCCATATAAGAGGGAAAACATTGTCTATGTTAAACTTCTTCTCACACATGCTGCACACCGCAACACACAACACACACCTCCGCTGTGCACAGTTGCCTACGGGTACGCTTCGTCTATTCTTTCTCCTTCCTTTCTCTTCCTCCTTTTTCTCCTCTCCTAAGCTTCTTCCTCCCTCCTCCACTTCTTCCTACTTTGGTCTCTTCCTCTCCTTCTGCACTATTGCCTCCCTCCTATGCTTCTTCCTCTGTTCTCTTCCTCCCTCTTTTTGTGTCTCTTTCCCTCCCTTCCTCCTCTTCCTTCACTGTCCCTTTCTCTCTCCTTTTTCTTGCTCTCTGAAACGCTGGTACTGATTGGTATATCGGTCTGACCAAATCACCAAAACAGGTCCAGTACCTGAAAGCCAAAACAGCTATCTTTGGCATGGATATGATATGGTATTTAGACATTGACATATAATGAAAAATCAAATAATGAAAATTAGGATAAACATGTATATCAAGATTCAAGAATTAAAGAACTGTCGAGAAGTACTGATGAATGAATTATAACCATTTTTAGTTGATGTATCTAGTCACATGTTCATCTCTAATAACATAAATTAAGAATTACCATTAGAGGGTTTCTCTCCAAGAAGCTTAAATGAAATCCCCCTTTTGTACACTAAAAATTATTAGATGTCTTGAATAATTATTTAGGTGAATTGGACACTTTGAGGAGGCATCCAACAAGTATCCAAGAAGTGTCCAATATGGATATGACAAGAAATTTAAAGTATCTGTGTTTCATAAAATAACAACCACCTTAAAATTATTTTGTTAGTTTGGTCCTTTTGCTTAGAAGAAAAGATTTAGAGCAGTAAGCTGTCACTACATCATGGTACCAGAGGCAAGGCATTCGTCTTTCATATCAATACTAATATTTTATTGTATCAAAAACATTTTTTTGATAACTTTAAACTAATAAATCTTGTTGAGACATCCTCAAAACTCTAAATCCCAACCATTGGAAATTTCTTTAAACTTGTATTCAATGGATCAGCTCATTATGTCTAATTGAGATATTGACTTCCTTTCAAGTTTGATTTAAACAGCAGGGAATGTAGTGTGATTCCGACAATGTTGCACATGCTTGCAATTCATTTGGTGTCCAGATTGAGGCCATTAAAGGTTTTGGTGGTTAGAAAAATACTGTTGATTCATTGCATGCTGTTCTCCTACATGTATCTTTTTTGTCTTCTAGATTTGATTTTGCATGACCATATTGACCAAGGGAGTAATTTAAGTTTTATCTTCTTGCAATAAGATATTAGATTATGGTTTGTGTTCACTTTGGAATATACAATATAGATTGTCAAATTTTTGAAAATGTAATATCCGATGCATTTTCTAATTATCCATGCAAGGTGAAAATATTTTGTGCACTGGTATGTCAGCATTCATACAGCAATGCTTCAAAATTTCATCCCATCTTTTTGGTTCTCAGCCATGCAAAGGAATACTGCTCTTTGGCCCCCCTGGTACAGGCAAAACAATGCTAGCTAAAGCTGTTGCAACTGAGGCAGGTGCAAACTTTATCAATATATCGATGTCGAGCATCACCTCCAAGGTATACTTCATATTGGCATCTGCTTATATTTTGTTTATAATTTTTTATAGCAAACGTTTATGCCTTTTTTAGCCAAATCATAATTTCCCTTTATTTGTGACAGTGGTTTGGAGAAGGAGAAAAGTATGTGAAAGCAGTGTTCACTTTAGCTAGTAAAATTGCTCCTAGCGTCATTTTTGTTGATGAGGTTAGTTAGTAGATCTTTTTAATGTAAAAGGGTGGTAAATTTTTGTATTTATTAATCTAGCTAATGATATTTTTACTGCATCTTTTAAATTTATGTCAGTTTTTAGGAATGATCATGTGCTTTCTATTTTATAGGTTGACAGTATGTTGGGCAGGAGAGAAAACCCTGGAGAGCATGAAGCAATGCGCAAAATGAAAAATGAATTTATGGTTAACTGGGATGGGTTGCGAACCAAAGATAAAGAGCGTGTCTTGGTTCTTGCTGCCACCAACAGACCTTTTGACCTTGATGAGGCTGTTATAAGGAGGCTTCCTCGAAGGTAAATGCTAGAATGTAGACAACTCAAATGTTGATCCAAATGATTGAGATATCAATGTTTTATGCAGATTAATGGTAAATCTACCAGATACATCAAATAGGGAGAAAATTCTCAGAGTAATACTGTCAAAAGAAGAACTGGCGCCAGATGTCGATCTGGAAGCCCTTGCAAATATGACTGATGGATATTCAGGAAGTGATTTAAAGGTTTGTTAGAACAGAAATACACATTGATCTCTTTTTTTTTCTTTTAAATGAGTAATTAAAAAAGTTCATATTATATGGTTGTTTTAGAATCTCTGCGTAACTGCTGCACATTGCCCCATTAGAGAGATTCTGGAGAAAGAAAAGAAGGTCAGTCCTGAATTATGGTCGATATTATCAAGCGTTCTTTGTTTTATTTAATCATTTATTTATTTTACTTCTGGTGTCATTTATATGTCTCCGACTCGAAGCAAATGAGAGCCAATTTTAAAAACTTTTAGACCTTTAAGGCTTGAGCTTGACTGACTTGAGCTGGAGGGGTTGATTGGCTTTGTGAAGAGCTTGACTGACTTGAGCTGGGAACGTTAACGTAACTGTTTTGATGATAGCAATTCCTCTTTGTGCATCATCAAGACGACATGATACTTATTCTCCTTTGTGCTTCAAATGCTTGTCAAAATACATTTACATTCCAGTTTAATGTCAGCTATGCATCTTGTATGTTATTAATAGGTCAACTTTCATTGTGGAAATCATCACTGGAGGTTTAGAATTATTCAAGAAGAATTGGTCGAATATCATATAGGTACCATAATCTCTTTTACATATAGAGAGAGGATTTATTAAGTATTCAACATGTCACCAAGAATAATTAAACAAAAATTTTAATTATTGTTGTAGGCAGTTTGGTGGAAACTAAGGTTAGAAGTGCCAAAAAAATATATTAGACCAAGAACCAAAAAGGGTTGTCTCGTCCTATTCAAACCAAACACTTATGCAATTTATAATTAAATTGTGGCTTAGATCATCAGAAATGGATTGGTCTACTCCAATAAAAGATTAAACTGAAATCTAATCCTGAAATTTAACATAATGCTTTAAGTGGGGGGCTAGGGCACTGTTAGCCTCTTGCCTAGACATGATGGGAGTCTCAGCTGGGATTAATCAGGTTCATACTTCGTAAGTGACCCAACTAGACCTTGAACAAAAGTCTTGTGGAAACAATTGCACTGGAAGGCTTAAATAATTGTCACCTGTTATTGGAGGCCAGATTAGGAATACAAGTTCAAGGGAGCATAAAACACTGCAGGAGACTGTAGTTCAATAGGTAGGTAGTTCTCTTTTTTGTTTGCATTTCTTGAGGTTGAACTTATTATATTTTTGGTTTTTTGTTGTTGTGCAATGCCACCATGCTAATACACACACACACACACACACGCTCTTCTGGCAACTATCCATACTGTAGTTATTGGAACCAAACTGGTTGTCAACACAGCCAAGCCTCGGGTTGCTGGTCAAACTGGTAGTCAACTGGCCAAACTGCAGATTTAATAAAATATAGATTTTTTTTTATGAATACGATACATTCTTGTTTGTTTGACAAGAAATAAAACATTTCTCTTATTAGCTCTCTATTTTTTTTATTTTTCTAATCATTTTCTTATTTCTGTTCTTTTCTTTTTTCTCCTCTTTCCCTCTATGTCAACAATAAATAATGAAAGCCTCGTGCATTGGGCCATACTTATTATATAAAACATGTGCACTTATGTACACAAGTTTATTGATACAGTAACATATGATATATTTGTTTTTACCTATTTTGGAGAAATTGAAGTATTGGCCTTGCTTGTCAAATCAATGTGCCTAAAGACGAGGGGTTGTCAGGATGAGATGTCCACATTATTGACAACAATAGAAGCTTATGCAACCCATGACAACTTGCCAAGAGCCGTTAGCTCACAAAGAGTAGAGAAGAAGGGTTGGTGATGAGCTTTGCTACGGAGAGCAATTCTTTTCTCCTTTTAACACCACCCATATTATAATTCCCAATCTTGAAATAATCAAACATGTTTTATTTTTATTTTGTTTTTAGTATGGTCTCATGCATTCTGTTATACTAGTGCTTTAGTTTATTGTGCTCTCATTTTGCAACTCCATAATTGCACATAGTATCTTGTTACATTACAAAATAATCACCTTGTATTATCTATTTTGTCACATACAGGAAAGGAATTTAGCACTAGCCGAAGGTAGAACTTTACCCACGCTATATGGAAGTGAGGACGTTCGGCCTTTAAACATGGAAGATTTCAAATATGCACATGAGCAGGTAATTTGACTATAAAAAACTCACACCCATCCCACATACAAACGATACTAATGATAATTACAGTAGTAATGGTTCCTCATTTAGCTATCTTGATGTTAAACATGCCATCAACATCCTTTTGGGTAATCTGCAATTTTCTTTGTTGGTCTTATGCTGAGACCATTCGCAACTTCTGCTACTTTTACCTGTTTCCCTCCACACATCTCTTGTTACATTGAACAAGAAGTGGCATTTCTTCATCCTTGAAGTTATAACTAATGATGTCCTTGTAGGTTTGTGCAAGTGTGTCATCTGAATCTTCCAATATGAGCGAGCTTCTCCAATGGAATGAGCTCTACGGTGAAGGAGGGTCTAGGAAGAAGAAAGCATTAAGCTATTTCATGTAGGAGAGATTGATTTTGTGTACAGCCCTTTTTCTTGAACCCCTTTGGCAAAGCTAGCTACTTTGCCGATCAACATAGCCAGCATTTCTCGTGGGTCCATGTATTTAATTTTCATAGCGAGTCATTTATCAAACGTAAATTCATACCGAGTGCAAGTTACATGTCTATTAAGGTGGCCTAATTATATATCCTTTTTGTTGCCCGTGATGTGGGACTTCAACCTTGTCGAAGTAGACGTATCTATCTGTACATACTTGTCTGCTAAATGTAATAAAAGATGGATCCTTGAGTTGAGGTATAGGCTACCGTACATTCATCCGATCCATCCACCTGTGTGTTTTGCTGCAATGTATGTTGTGGTTTGGTATTGATGGTTATTTTGTTTGTGTTGTTAGTTACAATCAGATTAGTTGTCTATTAATTGAAAAGGATGATTATTTGTCTAATCTTCCAAAGCCTTTTTTTATTTGAGAATTGTTGGGGGCCTATTTTTCTCTGCTTTGTTGTATGTCAATGCTTCGTGTCTTCTGCAGAGTCACCGTAAGGCAATACTTTGATGTGAGCTTTGTGATGAAGTTACTAGTGTGCATGCTAATATCCGTGTAACAGGTAGGTTGGTGTCCGTGAGGATCTCCGACAAGTTTTGTCGATTGATTAGGTTGAGTTGCTGCGGTTGCAACCTTGTAATTAATTACAGGTGATAAGATAAATGAAAGGGTGATACATGAAAATTTTAAATATTTGAAATTATATATATAAGGGTCCTCTTTTCGGGGTTTTCCCGGAATATTTTTCTGACAGTGCCGGCTCTTTCGTCGTCAGTGTCTCTGTCGCTCGCTGGGAAAGGGAAGTAAGGGCGGGTTGGAGGAGGGGAGGAAAGATGCGTGTAGGGGGAGAGAAGGTGATGGGGAAGAGCATGTTGAGAGGGAGATGATCGGGAAGGGTGGGCGACGAGGGTAGAGATGAAAGGGAGGAGGCTGTGAGGAAAAAGAAAGAAAGACGCAAGAAAGGAGACGAAGAGACGATAGGGAACGGAGGGAAGGGGTGAAGGGATGAGAGGGAGGAGGGGATAAACAATATAGTTAGTTATTTTTAGGCTTTTAGTTTTTATATTTTAAAAAATTATATTGGTATTTTTATAGTTACGAAGTTATATTATTATTTTTATAGTTACGAAAGTAAAACATCTAGGTTCATTTATTCTAACGATATCAATTTTACTGATGGAAACACGAAAACAAAATGTCACGGACTTCGCTGGTAGGGTAAAAAGATAATTTTAACATTTCAACAGTGACGAGTGATATTGTTGGCTGCGGATGACGACGTCACTTGTGTCGATATCGACACATTTGTTGAGTGGTCCTTTCGTCACTTTGCATCGGTACTTCGTTGTTATTGAATCAAAGTTTGTTATCGAAGCAATCCTAGAAATCTGTCGCCTATTGAAGCAATCCTAGAAATCTGTCGTCTATCGAAGCAAGATTCGAAGATGCGCACCCCCCTTGTCGATGCTAATGTCGTGCCTTTCCTTGTTGCTTGCCTCCTCAACCACCTTCACCACTCGTCCGCAACCTAGGAGAATGTTGTCGTTGCCCTCCTTAACCTCCCCATCTTCGCCCACAGGCGCTCATGTGCATCCCGAGCATCCTTGATGCCCTCTACCTCCTCTTCCCCACCGTTGCCCAGCATGCCACCATAACCCTTTACAATAGCACTTCCACCTTGCACTTCTCTCTCATGCTCACCTTACTGTTGTTGCCAACTAGAATCCTCACGATTGCCTCTGCCCCATCCACCTCCCTAATGTCCCCCGCCACCTTGTCTTCATCACTCTTTACTAGGTTTAACAATGAAGCTGCAACATTTTCTCTTGCCCTCTTGCTTTCCCTAACCACCAGATCCATAAGGACGCTAATGTCGTCCACCTTGAGGGCTCTGACAAATGATGATAGCGGGGTGAGCGTGAGGGTGTCAAGGATACCCGGGATGCACATGAGTGCCTCGCGAGGCGAAGATGAAGAGGTTAATGAGGGCAACAACGACATTCTCTTGGGTTGCGAATGAGTGATGGTGGTTAAGGAGATGAGCGGTGAGGAGAGGGCACGGTGTCGGCGCCGACGAGGGGGGCGCGCATCTTCGAGTCTTACTTCGATAGGCAACGGATCTCCGCGACGGTTTAGGCAGCAAACTTTGATTTTACGATGACGAAGCATCGATGTAGAGCGACGAAAGGGTTGCTCGACAATTGCATCGGTGTTGGCACCAACGGTATCGTCGTCCACCACCATCAAAATTATAAAATTGTCTCTCTTTTTTTTCTTATCTTTTATTTTCGTGTTTCCATTAGTAAAACTAATTTCAATTAGGTGATAAATCTAATAATTAAAGTTGATGAGGATTTAAACTAATTGAACTCTAATGATGGTATTCTCACTCATATAAGTAACACAACATAACTGTAATAAAAATAAAATAATCGATTCGATGAACTAAGACATTATTGTTCTACATAAAAATATCCATCTGATCCATCACCGGACGAGTTTATCTAATTGGATTTCGGTGAGCATTCGAAAGTGGTAAGCACTGTTTGCCGACACTACAAACTAAAAGCGTGTGTGTATATATATATATATATAGAGAGAGAGAGAGAGAGAGAGAGAGAGAGTTTCCATTTAGCCTTTCTCTCAACCGCGGGACATCCTAACATGTTTAGTTAGGGTTTCTTCGGGTTCGCGTTTAAATACGCCTTCTCGGATCGGACCTCGGTTGCCCCTCCTATGGTTTGTTAAGACCTTCGTCTTGGAAGCGGCGGCTTTACAGGAACTGGTGAGAGGATGAGTCGCGGTGGGGCAGCGGCGGCTGCCGCGAAGGGCGGGAAGAAGAAGGGTTCCACCTTCGTCATCGATTGCGCGAAGCCGGTGGAGGACAAGATCATGGACATCGCCTCCCTGGAGAAGTTCCTCCAGGAGAGGATCAAGGTGGCTGGCGGCAAGGCCGGCGCACTCGGCGACGCCGTAACTGTCACCCGCGACAAGAGCAAGATCACCGTCACCTCCGAGGGTCCCTTCTCGAAGCGGTAATCCCTTGTCTCGTTTCCGGTGGATATTCTTTATTGGCTCTAATTCAGTTATCTAGATCATGGATTCTTGGTATGGCGTTGTAATTTAGTGCAAATGAGGTTTTACTTGATTAGTTGCTGCGATATCTGTTGCTTATATTCTCGTGCTCGATTCAAGAAGTAGGAGATAGTCTTCGACAGCTTGTAGGGGACTTGAGATGGCGTTTATTATGACATACTGTGTTGGATGTTTGCATTTGTGCCCACCTGTTTGAAATCTTGCAGCTAATAACTTTAGATGCTATTTTGTTGCCATAATGCATAGGTTAAAGTGTCGTTAGATATAGACGTCCTTATCACATCCACGTTCAATTGTGTTTCAGCACATATTTTAGTTCTTCTTGCGAATGGAGGAAGAAGATGTTTTTCGAAAGTTGGTGGCGACGTAAAAAGGATAGTTAATTGTTTTAGCCAGTTGTTAGAGATGGACCACTTGAAAGAAGAGAAGTGTGGTCTTAAAATCTTAATTGCCTCCCTTGGTAACTTAGTTAACATGGCTTTGACTTCATTACATGTGTAGTATTTGTTAAAGGAATTAGATGTTTTGACTCGCCGACTAGTCATTGCTTTATTGTGCAGAACATATGGATGTTCTTATGGTCGGTATCGTGAACTTTAGGTGGGTCATTATAGTTGCCTGACAGAATCATGGGTTTTACGAGGTATTGTTTGCCCTTTGGAGATGCACAATGTTTTGATGTAAGTCCACTCTTGTGTTGATATGATTTGTAAGCTAAGATATTAATTTTGGATTGAGGTCTAGCAGAACCCCCCCTTTTTTCCACTTTGATTTGCTTCTTAAGTTTAGCAACAGTTGAACTTTTCTCAGCTTCTATCATAGTCTGATTTTTTAACTTGGCAGCATTGCTATCATGCCCTGTTCATTCATTTTGTGATTTCAAAATTTGGAGGATACTGAGTTGCGGACCCTTAATATTTCATTCAACGCTTTCTACTTAGAACCAATACTTGTGAAGTTCTTTTTTTGTAAATTAGTACTGTGAGATTGAAGGGATGCCATATGATGTTTTTTACTTGGAATTGATATGCACTTATAGCTCTATTCTAATTTAAAATTCTGTGTCTTACAACTTTCTGTTCTGATCACTGTAGCTCTTACGCACTTTTCTTCCTTTTTTCTTAAGTGTTTTCTCACTATTTTTTTGCTAATTCATAGATTTCATCTGTTACATATATGATTGTAGAATATGTTTTGCTAACTGAAATGGATTATTATTTTGTTTTTCATCAATCACACATCATCAATTATTACATTGATGATGGAGTCTTATCAATGGTTTCACCAATTTGTGGGTATATGTCGAGACGGTTACATGTGTATTAATCTAGTTCTTATGTTTTATATGTTTATCGTACCTGTTATTAACAACAGGATTTGACAAGATCATCAAGCTAATTTAAAAAATAATTTATTGCCTTATTTTATAGTTAAGCGTTGCTCATTGCGCATGTGATATGGCAGTGCAAAACTTATTTTTGTAGATCCCATATTCGTTTTCCATCATCATGATATAGTGTGTATTTTTTCATAGGTACTTAAAGTACCTGACAAAAAAGTACTTGAAGAAGCACAATGTGCGGGATTGGCTGCGAGTGATTGCTTCTAACAAAGATCGCAATGTTTACGAGCTTCGATACTTCAACATTGCTGAGAACGAGGGAGAAGAGGAAGAGTGATGATGGTGTGCCCTTATTATCCCTTTTTGTTGCCTTGTTTGGTTAATTTATGATAAATTAGAAGTTTTCTTCTGTTGTGGTTTGTTATGTTCAAACACGTTTTCTACTTTTTATCATTTCAATTTCAGAAGGTTTCTCCCTTATTCGGTAGTCTTATTTATTTAGCAGTAAACAATTTGATGGTTTCCTTGTGATGCTTATTCCTCGTTTAGCTCAATAATTATTCTTCCTTCTGCGAGGTGAGACACTTCAATATCCAAATTGGGGAACATTCATTACATAACTGCATGATAGAAAACATTCTGGTTGAGTATTACAATTTGCATTTAAAATTCTTTTTCACAATTCATCTTGAACGCTGATGTTCACTATGAACACTTGAACTTTTACATCGAAGCTTGTGTTGGACCGGCTGTTTGGTTACAGTAGTAGAACAAATTTGATCGGGTATTGGCTTGCCATTTACGCTTAACTTTAATTTCTTCATATCATATTGATAGATTGGTTAATAAGATGCTAATTCTTTCACTGGTAAGTTTGCTGCAAACAACGATAGTTTATTTAAATGTCATTTCCCGGTTTTCTGACATTTTCGATCCAATTACGAATAACGAATCTTTGCTCGGTGAACCCTTTTTTTGTTATTATTATCAGCCAGGCTGTCTAGATGTTAATAATCACTTACATATATTTATAATTCAAAAGCTGATTGTTTATCTATTTGGCTGTTAAATTATTGATATTTTTTTCTGGCCTAACATTACCAAAAGATATAAAAAGGAAAATGAAGGTAGGTAAAATAAATACACGACAGACATAGTTATCTTAACTATGTCTCATCGAAGTTATCTTAAATGTTGGTGATGGATGATAGTATATCAAAATCAGGATTGATACACCTGAAACATTGACCCTGATTCTTACCTACTTCGATTAAAATCACTTATCAATAGTTTTGAGTTGAGAGCTTAAAACTTTTTATCATATCGTATCGTCACAAGATTATTATAAGATCAACAACCTTCCCATTACAAGGTGAGGTCCGACAATATATTAAGATGTAAGCAGGTTTTATAGCAACAATACCTGGCGGTGGTGGGCACAAAAGAACAACTAAATGAGTTTGACGACTTGGGTGACTCAAATTGCTTTGTAAAGGATTTCTTTTCTAAAAAAGGCTTGCGAAACCAAAACATTTCGAGCAATGATTAGTTGTCATATAGAGACAACTAACGTCTGTCTCTATATGAAGTTTGAAAGGGCCGGAATCTAACAACGGTTAGGGTAGCACTCATTTGGCTCGGCACCGATAAATACACACTTGGCCCCCTTTGACTGCATGGACTCGTGAGCTCATCATGCAAATAAGCAATAATGCCACTCTTATTGATTGATCGTACCGCCGCAGGCAGGATATTAAGTAACGATAATATTTCTATTAAACGATTTTGACTTTCTAGATCATAAAAAAAAAAGGTAATATCAAAAACTTGCATACATGATCACCAACTCCTTCAAAACAAAACATAACAAACATCCGGAAATGATATAAAAGCGAGCTTCTAGGTCTTGCAACATCTCTAAAACCCATAAGAAAGAAATGATCCATTGCGACCCGGGAGTCATGTTATCCATTACTTGTTAGATTTCTTGCGAACCCTGCATAAGAAATTTTACCGTTATTCTATGAATAGAAAAACTTCGAAGAGCTTTTATAAAATGTGAATTGAGGAGAAATTCCTACTCGGATTGGGCGGCGGCGGGTACTCGGTCTCCAGGCCCCTGTTTGCAAACAGAACAAAATACATAACTCATTTGTTATTAATTCAATTCCAAACGATAGCAGAAACCAGTTCCTCCTCATAAACAAAGATGAATGGCTTCTCCCACACAAATAAAATAAAATAAAATAAAATACTATCGACAAAATCAAGCTTGCAATGACATTTATATTATAACCCAGGCCAAACAAACAAACAAACAAAGCAAGTCTTCATTGGTGAAATCATTTTCCCTCAAACTTTAAGAAATATTAAAAGAAAAAAAAACCAAGTTTATCACTGCTAGTTATTATTGAAAGAAAATATGCTTATCCTTATCCAGCTAAAGATGGTTTCTAATACATATTTCTATAAAATAATCATCAAAGATGCTCGGGAAAGAAGAGTAGCAGCATAGAATGCGTTGGATATAGCATAAAATACGTGGAATATACCCAAACAAGAATCAGGAATTCTCAACAACCAAAACAGTCGAATGGGAAAATGATTGTGCAAAAAACTCTGATGACTGCACGTCGTAATCATTGCAGAAAAACAATGTTGAAAAATTATCGGACCTGAGCCAGGCGTTCCTCCCTCCTGGCAATCTTCCTTTCTCTGCTAGCCTTGCTCTTGGCACGTTTAGCTTCAAATTGATCAGATAAGGTCTTCTCTCTTGCCTTTTCAGCTTTGGATTTATGAATACTTTCCATCAGCACCCTCTTGTTCTTAAAAACGTTACCTTTGACTTTCATGTACATGTCATGGTACATGTGCTTGTCAATCTTCTTCGACTCACGGTACTTCCTAAGCAACCGTCTAAGAACTCGCATCCGACGCATCCAAAGGACCTTAGTCGGAAGCCTAGCTTCTCTTGTACCCCTGCGCTTCCCTGCAATACAGATAAGATCGGTCAAAGAAAGGCTAAAGAAGAACAGAATTTATAAAAGAATTATTACCATATCCAGAATGTCGCCCTTTTCTCTTAGCTTCAAGTGCCCTCCTTGCACGAGATCGCGAATGAATCTTGGTTGGCTTCCTGATGATAAAACCATCCTTAACAAGCTTTCTTATATTTTGGCCTGCATAACAAAACCATCATGCTCCATCGCAAATGAACATGAAAAGCTGTTGCCAATGCAAAGTTCTTACTAAAACAGTCAAGATCAAACTACAGTTATAAAAAGTTCGTCACCAAAAAGCCGTTAGCAAGTAGTGCTCAGAGTCTTTTTCTGCTTTCCAAAATCAATGATGTTTGTGCAGGGAAGAACTGCTACAATGTTCTTCCCATAGTGGTCCATGTTAATCTCTTGTATTACATATGTTCCCTACTCATATAACCACTGACTCGATCCCCAAACGGTCCTATGCCCTGCCATAATTCACTTTCCCCAACCACTAGCCTATTCCTGTCTGTCATGTTCTCATACTGATGCAATCAATAGCAGCATCAGTCAGCTAATAGCTTACAAATGGAGATGAATGGCAATCGCACCAGCAGTCTGTTCAACTGATACAGTGCTTTTGAGAAGAAAAGGTAATTCTCTTTGGCCCAAGGCCTTAGCGATCTCCTCCTGGTCTTTCTTTTGTTCGATCATATTATGCATTCATAAAACATGAACGAGGTGATTCTGGAGTAGGAACCTGTAGCTTAGCCTGTTGGTGCACAAAGAAATCTTGAAACTTCTGTTCGAGAGTACAGAGTGAGTATGATATGAACACATCGAAAACACTACACACAAGAACTAACATAGACACGAGTTTTCATGTAATATAATTAGGAACATATCCAAACGCCGACCTTTCAATCAAAAATACCTTATCAAGCGTTGATTTTAGCATATTAACAGATATCGGCAGCGGTTATAACGAAGAAAAGAAAATTTTACCGATTTCTATCTACAAACGAAACCAACAAAGAAGGGCTTGGGATTCAAGTACAAGCGCCGAATCGATCGGAAAGACGGTGAGAGTACAACAACAGCGAGGGATCGATAAGGAGAAAAGCTTCTCACGAGAGTTCGCCATGGAGATCTCGTTGACCTCATTGGGGTCGAGCCAGACCTTGCCCCTCCCGCACTTGAGGACGCTTCCGGCGAGCCTCTTCTGGAGCTTCAGCGACACCATCGCTCGTCTCTTCTGCCCTTGGTCGTTGGGAGACAGAACGAGAGGCGGCCGCAGGTAGCGACAGATGGACCATTTGTAAGCTATTTGCTCTAGGGTTTCTCGAGAGCAATGTCTTAGAATGATGGGCCGACCTACGGCCCACTGTACCGTGATCGGGCCGAGCTCGAGCTGCATAGAGCCCTAAATTAGATTTGTTTTTTTAGTAAAAGAATAAATTTAGGATTTACTTGTATAACAATAGAATCATACGTTTCAACGGTTCAATATGGACCTCTTATCACCGTTAAGATATTATATATATATATATATATATATATATATATATATATATATATATATATATATATAGTTAAGTTCTACCAAAATCTTTATTGATATTTTTTATTAATCACCCAACCACATAAGATCTGCATCAAATATTTGTTTCCACATTGAACATTTTAGATATTTTATACACATTCAATATTTACATTTTAGATAAGGATCAATCAATACACATTAAATCAAAACTTCTAACACTTTGGCTCTCGGGCATCCTACCCTCTATTAGTATACCAACATGTTGATTCAACAAGTTGGGTCATCAAAATTCATCGACTCTCTAATAGACGGGCTGATTATATATTACTTGTATAGTTAGTTTACCATTAGCATCTTGATCTTTACACTTTAAAAAATTACATTAGCATCCCTCTAATTATGAAAGTGAAATATCTATGTCTATTTACCATAACATCATCGGTTTTACTAATAGAAACACAAAAATAAATGATAAAAAAATAATTTTAATTCTTTAGTTGGTGGTAACGAACGACGTCAGTGGTGGCGGATGTAAAGCGACGATGGAGCACTCTATGACTCCATCACGGAGCGATGTTTGCGGCACAAAGTCATCGGTGCTAATTTCATAATCATTAAGACCATATAGTTGGCTCCCTTATGCTCTCCAAAACCATCAATAACGTCTTCACTTTGCTCTTCCCCATCGTGCTCACCCCGTTGTCATCACCGACTAGAGCCCTCATAACGTCCTCCGCCTAGTTTACCTCCTTGACGTTCCTTACGGCCTTAGCTCCATCACTTTTTACCAGGTTTAGCAGCATAGTTGTAGCATTTTCTCTCATCCTCCCATTCCCCCCAACCACTAGATTTACCAGGATGTTGACATCGTCCACCCTTCGGAATGCCTCCATGCTCTCGTTGTATCCTACTAGTTGGGTGATCACCATCGTCACATCCTCTATCACCTCCCTTCACCACCAGCACAAAGAGGGGTAGCACGATGCCCGGCTCGACGAGGGCGATGCAAATGAGCAAGTAGAGGGCCTAGAGCATGTTCTTGATGGACATAGTTAGTACGTCAAAATTGCCAAGGAGGTCCATGAAGGCGATGATGAGGGGGCTTCTTTGACTTGATGATGAAGTAATACACTTTGATAGTGAGGAGGTTGTAAAGGATTATAGTAGCATGTTGGGGGTGACAAGAGTGTCGAGGATGCTCGAGGTGCACATGAGCCCATTATGGACAGAGATGGAGAGGTTAAGGAGGGTAACAACAGTGTTCTCTTAGGCCACAATCGTAGACAAGTGGTGGTCGAGGATGCAAGTGACAAGAGAGGCACAATGTCGGTGTCGGTGAGCGGGGTGTGCATCTCCGAATCCTACTTCAATATGTGACAAATTTCCATGATGGATTCAACAACAGACTTCAATTTTACGATGACAAAGCATCAACGCAGGTGTAGAGTGATGAAAAGGCTGCTTGGCAATTGCATTGACATTGACGCTAACGATACCGTCATCTACCACTAGATGTCATCTGCTATCATCAATTGGAATGTTATAATTATTATTTTTATTTTTTGTTATAATTATTTTTATTGATAAATAGATCTATATATTTTTTACTTTCATAATTATAAAATACCAATATAATTTTTTAAAATATAAGAATCAAAATACTGAAAAAAATTGTAATCTAATTAACCCCCATGTGACATTAGTCGATTTCCGACTCTTAACATAAACGAGTCTCGTTTGTCCCACCTCGCACCGGCTTCTCGCGGAGCCCCAGAAACGAGTTCTCGCCGCGACCGGAAAGGCTAGTTGGTCGGACCAAATCACCCTGGGAATCTTCCGGGCCAAGGTGGTTTCGGAACGACCTGATTCGTGGAGCCCACAACATGATGACGTGGTACCTTATAACTTGCCGAGTCGGGCTCTAGCGTAGCGTGGGCCCCATTTCTCTCACTCGGTCCGTGGAACCTATGAACTCGGGCGTCGCGGTCTCGAGTGGCATGCGTACCCAGCCTCTGTTAGCTACCAGACACGTGGACGTTTTTTCAAGGCACCCCAGACGTTGGTGAGGTGGGCTCCAGAGCAGCGTGGCCCCCGCTTCTCTCTCACCCAGCATGTTGAGCCCACGAAAATGGGTGACGCGGTCTCGAATGGTATGTGCGCCCAACATTTCTCGCTCACCAGATACGTGGAGCCCTCGGACATAGGTGACGCGGCCCCGCATTAGTGAGTCCCACAATCGTACTCCACGTGTCTTTGGTAGACCTGGCGTGGGCCCGCACATGTGGGTCCCACTCGCGACTCCCCTGCCTTGCCGACCTAGTTCGGGAACCAACGGATCAAATGACAACACCAGTGGTTCGTCTCCTCTCTCGTACGGTGGAGTGCGACGGCAGTGAGGCGGTGCGGACGAACGGGAGATGGTATCGAGAGAAGGAATAAGGGTTTCGACGAACGCGGAATAGCCCTTCGCCTCCTCTTTCCCCGCAGCTGGTGGCCGGAGGTCTCTCTACGCCATGTTCGAGGGCGTGGTGAGCCAAGTGCTCGCCGGCTACCTCGGCCGCTTCGTCAAGGGCATCCAGAAGGACCAGCTTAAGATCGGCATCTGGAACGGTAACCCTAGGCGCCACTGCTCCTACTTTATTTTTTATTTTTGGATCCTTGATCCCTTCCTAGAACCCTTGAGTCTTTGCTTCCCGGTGAGGAAGATTGTTTCTTGTTCGAGCAATCGTTTCTTTATCTGAAACACGTTTAATATCATCCGCTATTGCATGATGATGGGGTAATTGATCTAGTTGATCACCTAGTCGACTTGTAGACCGACTTATAACGCTAAAACGTAGGGCCCTTGGCAACTAACTCGGTAGAGAAAACTAATGATAAGATTGTGTTATGTCAAATTGATGTCGCTGCAGAATTTCAGGAAGATTTGTGATTCGTGAAGTATAAACTGACATCTAACTGAGGGCGAGCCTTGACATCACAGTACCTAGGTGACCGGGTTTGAGTTGCTGAAACAGCTTCTCTGTTTATTGCTGTAAGGCTGACCCTCCCAAGACCCCTTATGTTTTTGCACTGGGTCTTGCTTCTCTAACAGGTATCCTGCTGTTTGGTGATTAAAACATATAGAAAGAAAAAATATTGCCCTCAAATTAAGAGGGTTGTTCAGTACTTAGACTTTCCAAAAAAAATCGTGACAGATATAGCTTTGAAAGTAACTGGATCGACTTAATCTTCAAGGATGGCAATGGAAGATAAATATGGCATTAGGTGAATGTCCTGTGTCGTGTAACTGAAGATGCATTATCATGTCCCGGTGTCCAAAACATCTGCTAATATATTCTCAATCAATCAGTAGATGGAAGAAACAAAGATATTAGAATACATATTAACAGTAGTATTCTCTCACTCTTTGTTCTCATTGGTAGAAAGTGTTTCACTCATGAGTCTATCTTGGGCAGAAAGGTATCCTTACTGGTCTGAATTTTTAAACCTTGGTTTCGTCAAAATTTGAACCTTAACTTGGATTTTATGGTTGGTTGACTTGTGCCAGTTCTGATGGCATGGTACTTTGTCACATACTATGCCAGTTCTGATGGGATGGTGCATAAAGGCATGGCTCTATATCTTGCCTTAAAACACATTGTGGCATTTGCATAGATGCTTTGCAGGAATAGTAACATAATGCAGCATGATGTGACTCAAAATGCAGAATGTTAGATGTTAATCAAAGGCCAGATTTTGCTTTGCACTTGATACAATACTCCTTGCATCATCTTGCTGGCTTATTTTGATTTTGTGAAGCTTAGCTTGCACAAGGAACTCAGTTGTACATTGTTGGACAGAAAATAGCATGATGTGCATTATGGACTTTGAGACCTGTAGATTTTAGATGTGAATAATTTTTTTGTTGTTATCTTTAAACAAATTGTTAATCTCTTTTATTATAGATGAGACATGTAACAGTAAGTCAGTAACTTCTTTCATATACTGTTTGTGCCTGAATTTCTTAAGTCTCTGCTTAAGATAGCAGATTGGTTTTATGTTGCCCTTATTAATTCTGACTGTTTATTAATTTTTTCAGAAGAAATATTATTGGAGAATGTGGAGTTAATACTTGAAGCCTTTGACTATTTGCAGTTGCCGTTTGCATTGAAAGATGGTACTTGCCTCTAGCTCTTTCTTTTTTTCAGTCACTCAGGATCAGTGCTCTTGTTTTTTCTGTGCCATGCTTGGCCATGATTCTCGTTTTTGAAAACTGGTCTACTCAGATCCACTCACTTTGATATAAATGGTTCAGATTCTCATATGCTTGTCTTTTTTGTGCATTATGTATTTTCTTTCCAATGTAAACTTTCTATTCTCTTATGCTTGTCTTCTTTATCCATTATGCATTTTCTTTCCAATTATTGTATATGCATGAAGTCACATCTTTATTCAAACTTTAAAGCTCATAGCTTTATACTGGATCACCAGATTGCATTCTATAATTCTATATCAGTGTTCCTACTTGCTACTTGATATCAAAGGCTTGTTTTAAATATTTTCTGTTGGTATGTCTCTACTAGCCACAATTTATCCAGCAATCAAGTTGCGGATATATCTGTCATGGTTCTGCTGTCCACACCCAATCTAGCTGGCATTTGATGTTGCCAAAAAAAGTTTGCTAATTATTCTGACAACAGTGCCTAACTTGATTAATAGGATTTCTAAAATTCTTTGTCCCTCTCACTTTGTCATTGAAGATTGTTTGAGGATCATGTGATCTATGAGCTTGTTAGATGCCATCAACTTTGGCCTGTCTGATATGGGGTCAACAATTGAAATGCAGGAAAGTTGTTTCACTCCCTGATGTGACAACAGTTTAACTGTTGAATATGGCTTAACAACCTTTATGCAATTATCATCTATGTGGCTACTTCTGGGACACAAGTGGCCTGTTTTATCAAATTGTTTGCAATGAGTTCTATTATAGGACGTTTAAATATTTTTGTCTTCTACAATAACCCTAGAAAATACTGTTATTAACAAGACTCCATTGTCAAATATTCTTATAGCTAGTATTATTATTATTATTTTGGTTTGTAACTTTTTTCTTGTGCTTTTCTCTCTTTTGGTTGATATCGCTGAAATTCAAAACCCCCAAAACTGGTTCTTGAACAGCTGAGCTTAGACTGATACTGAAGTGATGCTGAACCTTGCCTTTTTATTTGTTACACTTGACTTTGAGTTCTTATGTTGACTGTGTAGTATCAAGATCAATTTATTTTGTATTCATAGGCACTTTGGCACTTGAAAAATTTATTATACAGGGAGGGTTGGGAAACTGAGCATTAAAATTCCTTGGAAAAAGCTTGGGTGGGACCCTATCATAGTTGTCTTGGAGAACATATTCATATGTGCTTGCCAACGTGAAGATAATGAGGTATGCTTATATTTTTTATAATATAAATAAGTTTTTTTGTTAGCTTTTTCCTCACGTGTGTTTGCCTGGCATCTGATGCATCATTCAAAATTTCCATTAGTTTCGGCCTAAATAATGCCTATTGGTTGTTATGATAAACATGACAATTTTGTTCTTTTACAGTGGAGTTCTGAGTTGGTGGAGAAAAGAGAATTGGCTGGGAAAATGGCAAAACTTAATGCCATAGAACTAGCAAAGCTGTCAAGGCGAGTCTCTGGTGAGTTATTGCGTTGCTATGGTTCATAGATATGATATTATTGTCTCTTGTTACTAAATTGCTGTTCCACTCTTAGTCTGCATATATGTTGTTTAAGCACTTTAGGCTTTGACTCTTACTGTGATCTCCAAGTCCATGCTGTTCTCATTATTGCATATGCCCTGTCAGTACTGCACCAGATAGGAAACTTGTATATGTGGTTGTTCTATGTGCAAGAGTATTTTTACAGTATAGAATTTTTTGCATGATCATATAAAGACCCAAGAAATGTTTTAGGTATATCTAGTGAGTTTTTACCTTTATGGTCTTAATATATCACTTCTGAATTTAGATTACATTGGTGGACTTTCAGTGTGCTAGATTTTACTTGTCACAAAGTTGGCATGATTTCGATAATTGCATTTCTATGAAATTTTTTGGTAAGTTTTGGTCAGTGATTTAAAAAGCACTAGGCGCCAACGTTCCAAACGCCCGAAGCTCTAGGCGCTTGCCTGACTAAAGAGAGGCGCTTTGAAATATTAAAATAAATAAATGTAATATAATTAATAAATATAATTATTTCAATAAAAATATGACATTAAATTAAAAATATATTGTTAACAATAGTTATAAGGGAAGAAAAGAATTGTTAATAGTAATAGAGGGGGATTAAAGGGCCACCGACAGTGGAAACCGATAGTACAAAGTGACAACAATAGTGGTGAGAAGGCAACAGTGAGAAGTTGGCAGCAGCAACGGTGGAGGATTAGTTTAAGACAACCGCGACAGCAGTGGCGGCGACGGAAGCTCCAGAGGGCGTCCGTTGGTGGCGGAGGAACCCGTGGTCCTCTCCCTCGACAGTGGAAGGAACTGCACATGGAGCAGCGGTGGAAGGAAGCTATGGGCTCTTGCTAGGCCATTAGACCCGTCCGTCCGCAACAAAGGAAGGCTCGGTCCGCTTCGTCTGCAGCGGAGGCAGCGACAGAAAGCGTCGGCAGCATAGGCGAAAGCAATGGTAGGGTTGGCTTGGGGCCACGCAGGCGTGAAAGGTGGCTTTTGAGGGTAAGAAATTGCATCTACAGTTTAACCGAACCAGACTTAAAGAGTCTTGTTTGGTTGCCTTATTTGAATTGGGCGCTCGCTCGAAGTGCCCGACGCTTGGGTTCGGGTGAGCGCCCAAGCGGTGCGTCAGTGAAGCACGTCGCCTGGTCTACACATGAGGCGCTCAGGCCTTGCCTCGCCTCGCTTGAGTGCTTAGGCAAGTGCCCGAGCGCCTATTTAAATCATTGGTTATGGTAGACATGGATTGATCTGTTTTGTGCTGGTGTCCAATCAGTTATACTTTTCAATCCTTACACAACTTTGTCTACCTTTCTAGTAATAAAAGATCAATCTGACTATAGTTATGGCCACTCTAATAAGAAATCATCCCCTTCATTCTTCTCCCCACGACCAAAGCTCCTTTTCAATCCGCTGTGGTCACTGTACCTTTTTCCTATATGGCTATTCAAATCTCTTGTGGTTATGAGTTTTTCTTCTTGTTATGTCTAGGAATATGCTGACATGGCTTGATGATAATTTATGGCAAAAGCTTATACACATGAGCCATGAGGAAAGCTTTTTGGTGCTGAGTGTTTTATCTAATTTTGCAGCAACACAGCAGAACCCTCTGGCGTTTAGTTTATATCTCATAATGACACAGATATGCCACAGATTGTGGTAGTTAGGGGAGGCGAAATGGTTACAAGTGGTACGAGAAGAGATAGAGGGAGACTAAAAATACTTTAGTAGGAACTATAAATAATGATTTAAGTACTCTAACATAGATATGACTGACTCTTTATAAATCTAAATGACGGTAAAAGATTCATATAGCTAATCCGAAAAAGTTGGGACTTTATAGCTAAGTTGTTGTTGTTGAATGACACTGATATGCATGGTTTTAAGCATGGTACAAGCATCATGTACAATGCTTGGATTATTACAATCACTGATTGTGACAGGGCTGAGCCAGGTTATACTGTTTTACACGACCCTTCATGTGCCAGAAAAATAGTGACCTTGATTGGCACTGTTCCAGTGTTTCTTGTACCACCACCTTTCCAAATGATTCATTGTACACGTATACTGGCACTTGAGTTGGAATACACAGAGTGATTTGCATTTATTGAAATTTAGTTGATTAAAATAAACTTTTAATAACATGAGGTCTTTGAATTTTGTATTTGAATATGAATATGGTGTATCATTATATTCTTCTACTGAAATTTAGTTGACACAATTGTGGATGTGGTTCCTGTTGTCAACCATGAATTCTGTACTTCAAACTACTTTCTTTTGTGCACAGATGTACACAGTCTCTATTGTTAAAGTTGTATATTTTCGTAAATATATTAATGAGTTAGTCCTGGTGGTATAACAACAATGGTTAACTTTTACAGTTTTATTATGTTAAGTTCTTGCTGGCAAATTGTCCTTTAATTGATTTGCTCTGCTCTTTTGATTTTTGCAAGTTAATCTTTCGATTTGAATTTTTTCCTCCAGATGATCAGGCTGGTCAATCATTTATTTCATACATCTCTGCAAAGGTGAACATGTTAAACCAGCTGATTGTTTATACTTTTCGATATACTTCCATCATTCTTATTAATTAAATTTGTTAAAAAATTTCTAGTAATTGGATTTTTTGTAACATGCCTATGTTATTACAGATTCTTGACAACATCCAAGTTTCAATCAGGAATGTCCACATTGTCTACATTGATTCACAGAGAGATCAGGTGCTAAATTTTATGTTTTTTATGCATGTTAGGTGCGTGTGACATTATTTTATGTTTTCCAATTCTCATGTTGTAGTCAAAATTAAATGAACCTTTATTTTAGTTCTTTGTTCTTTTAGTATGTCATCATATTGATTAGCTGTGAGCCTCTACTAACCTGGCAACTCATTTATCAGTAACTTTTGTGGATAGCTATTTTTTTCTCTAAAAATGCTAATTTTGCTTGCCATATCATTTCCTTTTAATGTTTGATGTGGCTTTACTGGGTAGCAAATAATTTCAAGCTAACTAATGCAATTTCACTTGGTTTCGTATGTACTGGCTGGTATTTATTGGTTCGGAGGTGAACCAACACTTGGACTGTCCAATTTTGGATGGCCTACATGTGGTACATGGCTTGCTGCATGTTTCTTTTTTATTATTGTTTTAATCTAAAAAGTAAAAACCCTAATACAGTACCCCTCCCTCTCTCTTGTGCGAGCCCTTCTCATTCTGTCCGTTCACATCTGCCCGTTTTCGTGTCATCAGTTGCATCACCCATTAGTGGTGCTCTCCTCCTCTCCCTCCTCCTTGTTTGTCTCTTCCTTCTCGTCCTAATTCCCTCCTCTTCTTCCATGTCGCCTCCTCTCCTCATCTTCTCTCATCCTTGTCCTCTTCTTCCTGCCCTTATGGCTTGATGTGTTAGTTAATGAGCGTAAGCTACAATCTCTTTTGTTTTTTTTAATTTCCACAAATGATAAGTAGTGAAAGTGGGATTTGATACCTATGTTGTGTAATAATCTGACATTACCAACTAAGATAGTTAGCACATTCTAATAATTTATAGGATGGGGTTTCAAATTCTCAATCTAAGGTAAGTCAGGTAGACCACCATTACACTAACATTCTTGGTATAGAAAATTCCCATGATATAGACCGTCTTTACTCCCATGATGACGGTTGAATTATGGATTTTCATACAACCATCAATCGTGTAAGAATGGTAATGAATTATATTGGTTGGTTACCGGGGGGTAATGGGCATGCAGCTCATTGTTACTTGCCCATTCACAATTTTAAGTGGCTGTAGTACGTGAAGGCGATCCTTGACATTCTGCATGTTGATGTGTTGACAAGATACCACACTTTACACTTAGTCGTGTTATCTATCCCCAGATTGACATGGCTTTGGTACATAAAGGTGACCCTTGGCTTTGGTACATAAAGGTGACCCTTGAGATGTATCTCCTTTAAAATGCTTCACATACTATATTTTGTTGTCTTGAAGGACATTCCAAGGGATTCCTTTTGCGATATTTGGAATTTTAGGTTACAATATAGTTATCATGCAAGGTATACAATACTGCCTGTACCGTGACATACAGGGCAGCATATACTGCTCCAACAGGTTCTCACTTCTCACTACATGGAGCATGGTACACGAGCTGGTATACATGGTGCAATATCAGGTGTACTGGCCGATGACCTTTCCTGAATGTGTGATTAACCAACTGGTTGTTAGGTAACTGCTGGAGGGCTTTTGGGAACCTATAAAAAGGCCTCCAAATCCCCAAAATCTGCCCTCTGCTTTTGCTCTCTCACTCCCTCTCTGTTCCACTACATTCTCTAAACTGGTACAAGCCATGTGCATACTTGCTGCAGGAGCTTCCTCCCACAAGGGTTGTCAATGATGATAAGGTGATAACTGCTATCATATTATTGCATCAGTGACTCGTTGTTTAACTGTATCAGATGCTGAAGGAGCAATTTCATGCATGGGTCCTGCAGTTGCACCATATTAATATATAGTTTTATCACAACCCGGTCAACTGGCCGTCGACTGACACCATTCATTGCAATGAATTCAATCAGGGGGACTTGACCCGTGCCGGTCCTAGATGTATTGGTGTGGGCCTAAGTAGATATATCTTCGTTTTGCATCTCATTTATTGTTTTATAGTCTAAATTTAGTGTAAAGCTGTCTAATTTGATTGTATATAATTATAAAAGGTGAGGGAAAAAAATCCCTGAAATAGGGTTCTGTTTTGATTTCCAACCTTTTTAAAGGCATGTACCAAAATCCAATACGTATCGATGTACTGACTCGATACATGCTGGTATGGATCAGCATGTACCATTTTGTCAAGTGACTGGTACGATGCTGGTCCAGAAGACATCGAACCTTGATCACCTCTTGTAAGACTGGAGGGGTGACCCTTAGTTTCATGATTAGTTTGCTCTTGTACAACCTGGGTGCTTGAGGATGAGCCATGTACAAGAGAAGGTTTAGCTAGCTATTTAGTGGCTTGATTAGTTCCTGATACATATGACAGTTGAGTTTCCAGAACAGGACAAAAAGCACAAGAAGTTAGTAGTGATCCATGGTCAAATTAATAACACAAGGTCCTGTATCTTAGTCCTGAACTGGCTAGTATGTACACAATCAAATGTGCATTGTCGGTACCCAACCCCACAAAAGGGCAAGATCTATTGGCTGACATACCATAGGAGCATAAAAACTTACCAATGGTAAACTTTGGCACTTTAGTTTCCATGAGAAGTTCTAAACACGGAGACACCAATAATCTCCATGACGTGGTGCCATTTTTTTTATACTGTAGGAATTTTTGCTCCTAAAACAATGATAGGAGCTCTTAGTAGTGGTCTTGGTATGAGTATTTGGTAGCTAATACAAGATATCGCCGGTATACTCTGGTGGTATCTGGCAAAAATTGGTATTCTGTGGTTCCAAAGCAATAATTTAAGAAACATTTTCATTCATTTGAGTTGTTTAAACCTAGAGAAATTTTGCTGCTTTCAGGTTGATAGCTTGCAGAGGAACATCCACACTTTAAATAAGATAGTAAGATACAATCCATGGATATTCTTTTTTTAGTATCCTGTTCCATCCTTTTCTTAAGTTCGATAATTTTCTAGCCATAATTTTGCAAATTGCTGAACCTGTTTGGTATATTGTTGCTAAAGAATATGTTTGTATACTTACAAGTGTTTTTGGCTTTTGGTATCTTTGATAAGTGTCATTTCTTGCCATATCTACCTTTTTTATCACTAGTTCTTTTGATCCTTATTAACATTGCAATTGTCTTTGTACTAATTTCAATTTTTATTGAATTTTTCCAGGAGACATTTATATTTGGTTTAAAACTTTCCAGTTTAACAATATTGACAGACACACGGAAGCAGAATTTGACTGGGTAATTTTCTAATTTTGTTGTCATCAATTGCTGAATTTTTTTTTCCAATAGTCTTGTTACTGATAATTTTGTTGGTTCTAGAGAAATTGTTACCTAAAAGCTGCTTTTTCTATTAGATATCATTTTCCACTTAACTGTAAGGACCACTTAATTTCAAGGATTGCCAAATGCACAAGAAACAGCTGCTGGCCATGGTAGGCGTGGTAAATGCCACAGGCTGTCACCCTTATCGACTGTCGTTTGACATATGTCCATGCATATTCCAGGCTTCATATATGGAGTCTATTGTTATACACCCGCATGCTGCCAGCATCTGTCTGCCACTCACACAGATCAGCAGAGCACAATCGTCAGTCACTAATTTATTCTGATTCTTGGATTGTTGTTGGTTTTATCTGTTATCACACTCTTTACATGGTTCATGTAATCTGAGCACTCATTCACTGGTGTGGCTTAGATAGAACTTTGTCAGTTCTTTTCTGACTTCTCTTTTTGTACTGTCATGGATGAAGGATATGCAACAGTATGTTCTTGTTTGTTTGAGGTTTCAGAGAGTTCTATTTCTCTATGTAACTCAGCCTTTCACATCGAAGAGTTCTATTTCTCTATGTACTATCAATTTTTTCTTGTTTGCTTTGTGGGCGAGTCTTAGTGCAACAGCAAGGTTGCTCCCTTATGACATGAGAGAGGAGTGTTTATCATGGAAATAATCTCTAAAATTACTAAAGCTGCATACATTGACCCTTACCAAACCCCACTTTGGTGGAAACCTTGTGCATCGGTTATACCCCTTTTGTAACTCAACCGTTCACATCAACCACAAAGTTTTCTGTTGGATCAAATCATCAAATATAATTTGCTAAAAATAAGGGATAGGCTGACTTGGGCGTAGTCTAATTCTCTACAAAACTTGGTAACACTTGAGAAAATGATTAGAAAGGAACTTTTTTGTTAGTCATCATGTTGCTGTTGGCATTGTAAATGAAGGGAATGGAGAGGGATGTTTTCATTTGAAGGAAGGGTAGGAGTTCTCTCTCAATATTTTTGGACTCCACACTTGTCCCTTTGTGGATTAGTCCACTGGTCAATATGGGGTGTGCGCTTTCCCCTTATTTGGGTATCAACTTGTCATGGCCCTTTTCGTAGTCTTGAGATGTTATGGGGAAGAGGATCCTAGTACATGGTAGCTGCTTCTATGTACCATCACCCTGCTTGACACGTTTGGTCTCTTTGTGTTGCACCTGTGGTACTTGGTTCAGCTCACTGGTCTTGCGGGTCAAATAGTGAGTATTGGAGGACACGTTCTGTAGACAAATACCATGGTATGTCTTGGGGGTATTTTATTCTATTAAGTTGTAAGTTGTATGACAGATTAGGGTTTGGAGCATATAATATATATCTGATGATTGTGAGCCTTGGCCATTGGATTGTGACTACAATTTTTTATAAGTAGCAATATAGTATCTTTCCTTGTCATCTCTATCTTTCTTTGGAAGCCTTTCTTTTTCTCAAAGTGGAGTAACCTTGTTTGGTGCTTACTGTTTGATGTTTGATATTAGAGTTGGTACAACATCAGCAATCTGCAATTATGTCGGTCCATTCCTCCAATGGTTCTTGTGCCATGAGTGAATATCCGAAGTTAGAGATGTACATAACATGATGACAAAGATACAAGATGGAATGGTGAAGATGCATTTTGGCTATAAAATGTAACTCTCAATTTGCAAAACTGGGAGAAAGAGGCATTTTCTGATTCTTTGGCTACAAAATGTAACTCTGAATTGGCTCCAGCTTTTGTGGAGTCTTACTAAGTATCAATAACATTGTTATCAATATAACCCCTAAAATTCTATTGCTATCTGTTAAGTCAGTTTTTGTTTGTCCGAAGTGCAAGTCGATTGGGATCCAACCTGGCCCTTCTCCCAGTCGGTATCAAGTCAAACTTCCTCAGTTGAGTCTGAATCTTGTAAAACTGTGTTGAGACACTCATGTCAATGCCCCTTCAATGTTTAAGTCAGTAGGCAAGTTAGACAAGTCAGATTGATTATTGACACTCTTGCGTAACATACCTGTCGAGCCCCTTTTATAGTGTGCGCTCCAGGCCATTACCTATAGATGATGCACCGTTCATGCAGGAGTGGAATGCCGATCTCGAGCATAACTGTCTCTGATCCCCACTGAGTCCGGAATCGAGTCACTTCTGGACATGTGTGGATCGGAAGGGTGCTGATCTTGGGTGTAACTGCCTCTAATCTGTACTGTACGGAATTGATTAACTTCCGTACACGTGGTGTGGATTGGGCAGTGAGGATGGCCAACTGTCCCAAGGCATGGAAGTGCGGTTGTAGGTGGGCACGCCATGTGGAAGCCATTCTTCATTGGTTTGTTGCCTCCTACGAAGCATGGGTCCGGCCACGTGGCTTCGTCGTGTCGCCCACGTGAAGCTGAGGTGTCGACCTCGAGAGGTTGGTGTGTCGGCACGTTGTTCCACTGCATTGCCCACATGGAGTTGAGGTGTCGGCCCCGAGGGTTTGGCGTGTTGGACTCGTGGCTTTGTCACGTCACCCACGTGGAGCTGAGATGTCAACCTTGAGAGGTTGGTGTGTCGGCACGTTGCTCCATTGCATTGCCCATGTGGAGTTGAGGTGTCAGCCTCAAGAGTTTGGCATGTCGGCCATGTGGCTCCACTAGGTCGTCCACGTGGAGTTTAGGTGTTGGCCTCGAGGGGTCGGCGTGTCAGCCACATGGTTTCGTTGTGTCGCCCACGTGGAGCTGAGGTGTCAGCATCGAGGTGTCAACGTGTCGGCCATATGGCTCCACCGCATCGCCCACATGGAGCTTAGGTGTCAATCATGTCATTTTACCCATAACACTCTCTTACCTATAAGGAGAATTTGATGATAGTCTTTTTTCAACCCAAAATGTAAGATGCTATGGACATGTTAGAGGGAGAACTATAAGTGCTACATGAGGTGAGACAATTAGTATTGGTGGTTCAAGCAGAGTTAGAGGAAGACTTAAGATGACTTTATTAGAAATTTCAAATAAAAAATACTTGTTAGTAACTTGATTTAACTAACTCTTGCTTTAAGAATTTAGTGCAACAGAATAGAGGAGAGTGCAAAAGAATAGAATGTGAGTGCAAAGCTAATGCTTCTTCGAGTGTTGGGTTTGGCTGCATCAATTCTATAATGTGAGCACGTCTATATTGCTTTGCAGTTTGTACGGTATTCAATGACGGAAAAAGATCAATGTAGCAAACTTTAAATAGTTAGGACATTACAACTTCTTGTTTGGGTGTTGCATTTTCTTGGTATATATCATGATCTATAGCTGGATATATACTTCCAACTCAAGGAATCAGTATGGTAGGACCAGTGTTTGCTGGTTTAATCGCTGACTGGCACACTGACTGGCTAAATTTCGGGTGGTTCATGTGCAATTTGCAGTAAGCCTTGTACCTTTTTATTTTTTAATTTTAAAAATAATAAATTAAAACTCTCAGCTTTTAATTGCTAGTGCGCTTTCCATTGCGCGTGCATCCGTGTCTGCCATCACCCACATCCTTCACTGCTTGTGTACATGGCTGCCCGTGTCCATCACTGCAAGACCTAGCGATCATACTTTCTTTTCCTTCTCCTCATCCTCCTCCATCGCCTCCTTTCGTCCATCTCCGTTGTTGCCATATCACTTCCTCCTTTGCATCTCCGCTGCCTTCTTTCCTTCTCTCCTGCATTGCAGCCTCTCCTCCTCCTCTCCTCCCCTCCTTACCTCCTCCACCGCCTTCTCTTCTAGATTTCCAAAAACCTTTCTTTTTTTCAGTCTAATTTAGGCTGAATTTTCATTTTTTTCAGAAACAGATAGATACATATCAGTGTACCAAATGTTGTGGAATACCACAATATCAAGAAAATTCCTTTCTTATTGCTGTGTCCAAGCCATAGCATATCCTTTTTTAGTTTTTTAAAGATTTGACAGATTTATCAGCTGGTCTAAAACTGTGCATGATGGCAGTTTCAGTAACATATCAGATTGGGTACAGTTATAAGATTCTGAACAGTACTCTGCCTAGTTATGCTTTGTATAATTTAATAAAAAAAACATGGTGTACCAAGTGGTACTAACATGTATATTCTCCTAAATTGGTGATTGGTCAGATCATTAATATATGCTCTGGTCTGACTAGTATTGAAAACCATGTATCTATATCATTCCTTTTTATCTTGTACGACTCCAAAAGCCCAGTTGCAAACACTACTCTTATTTTGTAATTGTGCTTAATGAACTTTGATATGTGTTTCAATGGTGTACGTCTCGTGTTTCTTGATGTTTCAGGTTGAACTTCTCAGTAAATACTAGAATTTCTTTTTCTTTTATGAAATCAGTTTTGTCATTGACTTTCTTTTATTGCTCACCTTCACTTCATTGTGATTTTGATTCAGATCCTCGATGGGGAAATATAGAGGTGGTCAAGTGAGGAAGATTGTTGAAATATCAACAGTTGGTCTTTATTGTAACTTGGTTGAAGAAAATCAAAGTTTGTTTTGTCTTGATGATAGTACCAATGTACAGTTGCTTTCTAATTCAAAGTTAGAGGACGAGAAATATGATTATATAGTAGACCCATTTGACTTCATGGTTTGTCTGCTGGTATGTGATCCTGATTTATCCTTTTATCTGCCTTAATATTTATATGCATGTAAAGTTACATGCATAACCGTTATGTTTCTTATAAACTTCATCCTGTATCTTATCCATCTGCAATACATAATTGTCGTATGTCTTTTTTTGCTGTTATTTTAGGGTACTTTATGTTGACTGCAATGTTCATATCTGTGTAGGTAAACAAATCTGGAAAGCTTGATGGTGCACCTCAATATGACATCAATGTGGAGATAGCTACCTTGGTTTGTTCCTATGCAATACAAAGGCAAACTAACATGATTAGTTTTTATTTTGAATAGTTATGTTGGCTCCATGTGGATTGACATAGTAACTTTAATTTTCTTATTGTTTCTACAATAGGATCTCTCTTTTAATGAGATTCAGTTGCAACAAGTCATGAGTCTCTGGGATTATTTTTCCATCTGCACTCTCAGACGGAAGTAAGTCCAATTTGCATGGACACTTACTAGACTTCTCATAATATTTGTTGATAATGAGACATTCATAGTCCCGCAAACCTCATGTAGTTTGTGAACTTTTTAACTTACTGCATTAAATGTATATTATGTATTTTATGTAAAACTGACAGCTTTGACTTGTCAATCGTCAATTACTTGCAACTAACAATTATAATGTTTATGGGTCAACCCCTTTTCGCCACTTATTAGATTTTCTTGAATGAGCTTGCTATGCACTAAAGGAAACAGATGCTAAAACTTGATATACATCTTTTATACCTAAGTACCAATCTTTTCTTTTATTTGCATTTTGCTTCATCTGATCCTATCTGGTTAGTGTTATTTTTTTTCTCTATCCCATCAATAACCATTGTACTTTCGAACATGATATCTACCTTGTTATTTTTAGAAACTTCTAGTTGGTAGCATTTGGGAGGTTCTTCTCTTCCTCTTAGGTGGAATGTGCAGTAGAGGTGATACACTATATCAGTTTGGTTGGATCACTTTATATTAATAATGCTTTTGCTGCTGAACCTGAGAAATTCTGTTCATTTTGCTTACATATTCCTGGTTATAGAGAAGCATCTCATACTTTTATATGTTTTTGTTTGTACCCTGTCCATGTTTGTGTCTGCGAATCTGTAACTTCACAGTCTGCTTAGTTTGTTGTGGAAGATCACTAGTTATTTTTTTAAGGCCATGTCAGTGGATGTGTCATCATGTTTTGTATGAACCTTGGACTTACGTGTCCTTCATCTTGTGTGCTTATTCAGATTTCTTTTGTCATAGTAGTATAGTACTAAAGTTGCACATTTAGTGGCTGAAAATTGGAAATTCAGCTTAGCTAATCAACCATGCCCTACTGTTTGACATCTGCATATTTCCATCTAAATATATCTGTATTATGGCCCTGATATCCTATTCTCTTAATTTGTAGCTAAATAACCTGTTACACCACCCTATTTATTGGCACCTAGTTAACATTGACTATACTTACCCTTCTCTCCATGTTACTAATACATCAACATCTGTGCTCTTTTGTTTTCTGACTTCCTCTGTAGCACCAGTTTGAAGATTTCTAGCCCTTGCTCTCTGACATTCGGTTTGTCAAACTAGTTAATGTTGCATTAAATACATTTATTAAGACTTAAGAGTCTGCAAAATCTCTTCTTCACATAAATTTTGTAGTGAGAAGAAACTTGTGCTTTTTTAGGAATTAGGATATCACTTTTCCAGTATAATGACACCTTTTTTTCTAACATTATGATTGGCGACCTACAGAATCATGCTTTTCCTGGTTATTTCATCACTGTTTATGGTCTTTGATAACTCTGCAAATAATTGTTTGCCAAAGTTCTGGCACGCAATCATGCATGTGAAAATATTTAAATTTGTTAAAATGATGTAACAAAAAATAATTGTATCAAGGCTTTTATTTCCATTGAATGCTCTGTGTCGCTAATGTGCTGTCGAGGGTCTGGACAGCATTTCGTGTCAGTGCAATACTATCTCTATGTACTGTTAAGTGTGGTTGGCATCGGCTATTCGGGAAATGTTTTGTTTTGTTTCATCTTATACATGTGTCAGCTTTTAAATGTTTTTTCCAGATATGGGCGGTATCGTCCCCCTCAAAGCTTTTTATCTAGGAAAGTTGAAGGATGGCAAAGAATGCTATGGCATTATGCGCAGAAATCTGTTATAGCAGATGTGCGTCAAAAGTTAAGAAAGACTTCTTTGAGCAATCTTGGAAAACGAATGTGAGTTTTCCCTCTTTATTTTTTACATGTTATTACAACAAAAAAACCTTGTTTTCCTTTGACATCTGTAATTTAACTTCTCTGCATTGAGCTATTTTTTCTAAACAGCCAGCTTTTGCCAGCATATGGGATTTAAGAGATGTATTTACATAGCTAAATTTTATGATCTTCACCTCTTTAGCTAATTCCAAAATGTCTGTTACAATTGCTTTCAAATGCCATGGAACCTTAGAAGGTCCATCAAAAAATTGGATGATTTCCAGCCCGTCAAACAATTAGATGATTTCCAGCCCATCTAATTTGAGCCAGATGAATTTTATCCCATCCAGCTTACCCTTTTCAAGTCTCAAATATAACTCTGCATTTGACATGTTTGGCATTGTGCAGATTCCTATGCGAGCATCTTGCTGCCACTACACGGCCTTGAGATTATAAGTTAGTTTAAAAGGATACACCACACTATAGAAAAATTGAGTGTAGAACTTTCTTCAAGATTGCTAAATGCCTTCTTATTCCCTCAAATTTTTAGGACCGGTGGAGTGATCATTAGCAGTAGCTACTGCTTTACTTAACAAGGAAAATCGTTTGTGCTGGTGGTTGTGATAGTGACTGTCGTTACTATTGGTCCACAGGAACCATATAGAATTACCTATGATACTTCTTATTGACCAGGCTTTCTGTTTCTCTAAGTCTTGGTCTTCTTGAAGCCAAGTCCTTTGAAACCAATCATTAAAGAGCATTGAAAGAAAATTTCAACCTGCTTTTGACAAGTTGAGACTAACTCAAATGCAAAATAAGCATTGAAAAAGGAAGTGTCCGGGCGAATGAGAATATAACTTGCGGACTGGACAGGGATCTAATTGAGTCTGAAAAGTTCTAGCCCTTAGATCCAAAGTTGGAAGTATGTTTCGCGGCAACTTCCACAAAAGAAATCGACTTTTGGAGGGGTACTTTGACTACATATCATCCTCCAACCAGGCCAACCATTTCCTTGTTATGCTCACTTTTCATCACAAAATGGTATCCGGATCTAGCAGAGGTAGAACCTTTAGGAGTAAGGCCCCAAATTCAATTACTCTCATAGAGGATGTTAGACAGACGGATTCTACTTATATTCTGAACAATTAGTGGGTGAAAACAATTATACAACTGTAGCTTGTGTACATATCTCATAGATTTATAACGAGTAGCAACACATCAACTTGAAATGTTTTCATTATGAATATAATAGTACACTTCATTGATGAGTTCATTCATATATTTATAGTGTGAGAAGAGTTTGAACGAGATAAATAAGAGAAGCTTGTGTAGAGTTTGTAGACAACAATCTAGTGCTCCTTACATTATGTAGAAGAATACTATCTCAGAAGTTGAAAATCCACCTTTTTTATTACTAGCAATTTATTATTCACTAAAAAAGCCTTTCAGAAAACATTCATGAAGAACAGCAACATTATAAACAATCTGTCTTGTTGATTTTGACTTCTTTTTGCTTCTTGCTTTAATTTGCTATATATCTTTTGGATTTCAGAGAAATGCTTTTTAGTTGGAGTCTTTGACTCTTGACTCTTAAGTGCCAAGTGCAGTGCTGCTTTGACTTTTGTGATCCATAATTTTATTTAGATAATCCAGTATAATAAATTAATTACTTGGAATTCTATTATGGTGTGTGAAAATTAGCTAAATGACTAATATTGATAGATTCAAGATCTTCTGATGCTCTAATTTAAATTTATACTGTAGAAGGCTGTGCTGCTGAGTATTTTTAATCTAAGATTAATATGCTAATAGGTTGTGTATTGGCATTTGGACTTGAGATAATATTTTGAGTGAACCAACTGTTTAAATTTATTTGCTGAAGATGCTACCATGCAATTATGCCTCTTCTTCTTCTCTAATATTTCTTAAGTGATCACCCTCCACTATCTTGTCTTCTTTAGAATCACATTTTGATCTTTAGGTATAAGACTGTGTCTAAAAGTTCGTGGAATTATGCGGTAGAGGACCAATCACCAGTCTTACAAACCTGGTTAAATTCATTGATGTTTAACTAATGCTTTCTTTTGGTTGATAGGTTCTTTTCTTTGTTGATGATTAAATATATGATTTTGGTTGAATAAATGAACCTTTATATGCATTTATCTTATTGCAGAATCTGCTGCCAGAAGTATGTCAAGTTGTACAAAAGGAAGTTGGAATTACTACAGCAAGATCAGGTATAGTTGTAACTTCTTATTGCTCATGTTTCTTACTTTCTTAAATGTTGGTCCATCCAGGACTCTTGTAATTGGTACTGGATTACTTTTTCATGTATGATGCAGTTCTAATAGATAGTATCTGACAAAATTTACTGTGGCTTTATCCTTGATGTCTTCACAGATAGAGGATTTATAACTAGATAGATGGTCTTGAGCAAATGCCTGCATTTCTTCCTTCAAAGTTTGTTTTGCTTATGAATACCAATTCTAGTGGCTGATTTCTTGCCCAAGGGAGCCTTATGTAAAGCAATGAGACCATTCTTCTTGGCACTCTTTCTTTGCGCCTTTGTTCCAATGATAAGGGAGGTTACACTAATTTGCTTGAATACATGGATCATACTATTCTATTTTCATTTTTCAATGAAGAGGACATCACTTACCCAAATTTTATCCTTATATGATTTAAGTCTCTACTGGTTACTTTATTAACATTCATTAAAGAGAATATCCAGGGTATTTCAATACTTGAACATGCTATTCTCTTTTATGCTGCTAAATTGCTAATGAAGGTAATAGACACTAAACCTAATCTCAGCCTTATCTGATTTGGTGTGCTTTGTATAATTTCTCTATAGATAAGCAAATATCCATGGGTCACAATATTTGTTCCATTTGGCCAACTCATCGATTGACATGCCCCACTTTGACATATTATTGAAATGACTGATTCTTTGCCTTTAAATCCATTGAAAAATTGGATTAATTACCACTTATTAAGAAGTTTGATTGCAGACTCCTAGTTGAAATGCTCTTTCTTCTCCTCTAGGGGAATACTAGTAAACCTCTGGTGTTCTTTTTGTGTTGGTGGATTACCAACAGTATTGGTGTTTTTCATAATATTTTGTTTTGGAGAGGTAATAGAAAATCTTTCAGGGTTGTTTATGTCAATTGGAGCTTGGTTTGGGTAAACTAAGGATCAGGAAAGCTTAGATGTATCATGTTGATGTATCTTAATCTTGCTTTATTGGAACGTGGTGTCAAAAATCTTCCATTTGACAATAGACTTTTGAATACTTTTTTCCATGTGGATCATTCCTCTACGGGGCTCTGCACAGTGTGCAATGAAGTGAACAACTAATCTCACTTGGAGAAGTCCTTGGATTAGATCAATGCTTAACTTTCCCAATCTTCTTCTATGCTTGGCTACAGTGATCTCATATGCTTTCATCAGGACCAAGCCCTGAGGAGAGGCTCCTCTGATGGTCCATGTTGGAACATTATGAGAAGTAATACTGATTCATCCAAACTCATGGAATTTGCTAATCTCTTGCTTCTTTTAGTTTCATCCATGGTTGTGATTCTAGAGATGGTTTTCTCTGAAAGTTGAAATCTAATGAGTTCTAGTCTACATATCTCTTAAACATGGTAGCATAAGGTGCTTATTTTTTCCTTTAGTAAACTCCTGCTCTTTCCCATATTTTGAGCTTGATATGGTTTGTCCTCAGAGTAGATTCTGTAAGAAGGAAGTTGTTGTTGCTAGAGAATTGCTTTAAAATTGTCTTTTGCTTCATCAATTTCAAGACCATTGACCATTTTATTAAGTGCCATTTTGCTGTGTGTTGGAATCACTTCTTGTCAGACTAAACAACTGAAACCTTCCAAACCATGTTAATGAGGCTTGTTTCTCACATTCCTACAAATTTTAGATGTGGATAATCCTTTTCTGTCCCACATGTTGTAATATTTTTGGTAACAAACACTACAATATTCAGTTATGATGGTCCTCCTTTTTGTCTCTGCTCTCTTCCATAAATTTCTCTGTTCCAAGATTATGGTCATATTATTGGGTTTCAATCAAGTCTGAGTTCTTCAGTCTTCATTCATCTCATAATGAGTCTCTTTCCTGATTGAAGCCTTGTAATTGGCTATAGCTTTTTTTCCCATCTGTAGCATTTATTTATTCACTTTATTTTTTTATATCTCCAAGAATATATATATATATATATATATATATATATATATATATATATATATATATATATATATATATATATATATATATATATATATATATGTGTGTGTGTGTGTGTGTGTCTTGTTTTTATATTTTAATGAAGTGTATATTCTTTTCACTGAAGAAAAGGAATGAAAAATGATGCTGAAAATAAGAATTAAGTCTAGTTTTCTGATGCAATTGTCTTAATAGAGGAATTGACTTATACTTTTGTCAGTTTTGAGTTCTGGCTACTTTATGTCATTAGCTACTTTCTAGGAATTCATGTCATTATGTTTGTTTTTGGAGGGGAAGTGTTTTTTCCTTTGTTTTATGCCTTATTACTCTAGTTACTGGGAAGTCTTAATGTAACAAGTTAAAATTGAACAACTTGAGCCCATATCTATCTTCTCCTGCATCATTTATATTCTATTCTTTATTTCATTTTTAGAAAACCATTATGTTATAGTGTATAGCACCATAGATCTCGAACTCCCAAGTTCATTTCAAATTAACATGTCTTTTTAACTATGTGTTGCACTTGTGATCTTACTACCCTTAATCTTAAGGGTTAGAGTATTATGCTTAAATTATTTGCTGAAATTTAGTGTTATTGGAAATTGAATACTCATATTTTCATCCATTATATCTTTGAATTTCTATCTGTCAACCAACAATTTGGCAATTTTAGCCATTATATTTTTCTGATACATGCAATTGCTTATGTCCAAGTGGCCTCTTGTCAGCTTGTCAGCAAAGATATTCTGCAAGAGCTGGAGGAGATGGACAAAGAATGTGATATTGATGATATTTTGAGCTACAGGTCTTTGGCTGAGCAACAATTGCAGGTGTTGTTTCTGACTACATTTGTGTTCACTAACGGTGGAAGAACATCTTATTTACTGTTATATTCTCCATCATTTTTATCTGACGTCAGTTCTTGATTTCTGTTTACAGTAGGATTAACAGATTACCAAAAAAAGATTTTCTATAGGTGCCTTGTTGTTGTCTGTCAATGATGACTCTAATTTGTTTCTTTAAAATAAATGTATAACTCTGATTTCTTGCCTTAGGAAAAGAATAGAAATATATTTTGATCTGAACCTCCCTTTTATTTGCCATTTGGCGAACAGTATCTACTGCTATTGCTGAACTTATGGTTTATCATTGTTAAATAGCACCATATATTTTTAATGTATAGTGATCGACATTCCTAATCTTGTCTATTGAGAACAGAAAGAAATTCTAACATCAAATTTGCCACTCTGCCATCATCTGATGTGTTTACACTGTAGGCATAATTAAACATCTTGCTCAGATACCTGATTTATCTGATATAGGTTCATATTGGCCAGTATAATTTATATCACTCATGATTTTGTTTCTTGACTTTGTTCTTCAGGCTGTAATATTGATGATAATATTTTATGTTCACATTCATAATGCAGAATTGCTGTTCATTTCTGTTTCATCTATTCCCTGTTTTCCTTAGATATCCTGGGTTAACTTTTTTTCCTCTTATCTATTAACACTGGTCATCTTTACTTCTGCCATAGCAGCAACTATGTACATTGATCTATTCAAATTTCATTCCTCTCCCTTTCTAGTAAGTGCTGGATGATCCAGTGCATCTGTTGACATCAGAACAGCCTGATCATTTGTGTTTTCTCCAATTTCAAGATGGTTAACAATAAGAAGATAAATAAAAATATTTCTCTGACATGAAGAAATTGTGGGAAGATCTAAGATATTGTTGCAGGCTTGAAGACTAGATCATTGATTTGATGGTTTTAAGGCTTCAGATAAACTAAATTATTGTTACCAATAATGGAAGCAGTGGTGGGACTTGTCAGGGAGGAAAAAGGGAAAACAAAAAAGAATGACAAAGAGGGACCAGATTAAAAAAAAAGAAAAAAAGAAAAACACTTACCTGGGTTGTGGGTGGTGCAAACGATGCTGTATTTTCAATGAAGGTGAATCCAATATATAGGGTTAGATTATGATGTAGGTGAATCCAAGAGGGACCTCATAAGTTCTGCATTATTGTTTTGCGTTCGCTTGGAAGTTCTAACTATTTTTTATTTGTGGATGAAGTGGAAAGAATGAATACAAGCTGTGTTTTTATTTATAGAAGGATAAGGAAATATTAGTCTTGACAATTAATCCATTGTGAGATATTTTGCTGCCAAAATAATTGTGTCACAAAAGTCATCATCTATGATGACTGAAGGTTCTGTAATTTAAATCTATTGACTTACCATGATAACTTCCCCTGAATCACAAATTCAGGGCAGTCATCTTCGTTGACTTGGAAGTTCCAAATACTTTTAACTGTTGAATCACAAATTATTTTGATATTGAAGATATGTCTTGTATTTTTATGAAGAAATGGTGACAATAATCTTTTCACCACAAAAATTTCATCACATTGCTCATGGCGTTAAGTTCTGAATTGATTTTCTATTTATGTTCTATCATAATAGTTATATTTGTAGATTTCTTTGATAACTGTCTAGGGCTAATTTTTTAATATAAGATTCTGTTTCAGGAGTTGTTGATAAATTCAGAGGTTCCCGTTAGTGTTAAGTCTGCTCAAGAAGAGAACCAAAATGGAGAGCAGACTTCAACCAAAGCACCTAGTTGGTTAAATTGGTTATCTCTTGGCATGCTTGGAGCTGGTGGAACGTCAGACACTGGTTCATTTGCGGGCGTTGTTTCTGATGACATTATTAAGGTTGTATTGATTTTGTCACCAGTGTGATCCCTTTCTTTCAGTTTTCATCTATTTCTTTTGTGCAGGATATCTATGAAGCAACTGAGTTTCACCCAACATCTTCTTTGTCTGGCGATTCTTCAATTAGGAGCGGATCTTGCTCATCTTCAGTTAGATTCAATATTAGTCAAATTATCACCTCAATCAGAACCAAGTAATAGGTCCTTCTATCTTATTTTGCATGTTCTATCAATTTTCTAGCACATTTTCTAATTTGTGATAAGCAAAGTGAGTCTTTTAACATTTGATTTCATATAGAAAATTGGAATATGATGTACAGTCAAGGTTTGCGATTTTGAATCGTACCACCTGTATCGGGTGGTATGTGCCGGTCCGCCCGTGAACCGGTACGTGGACTGCTCGCTATTGGGCGGTCCGCTCTTTATAGCCTCGTATCGGACGATACGAGGTTGTTTCAGTCAGTAATAATTGAAATTTCGATTGTTACCGCCTGCTACTGGGCGGTACCAGCTTGGCTACGACGAGACTAAGGGAGAAGCGTCGAAGAAGGAGAGGGCGTTCGAAGAAGAGGGAGAATCGGGAGAACCTCGGTGAGAACTTGTTTCTATGCCCTTCTTCGATCCCGATCCGGTGTCGCCCTCCCTCGACGATCCCGATCCAGGAGGTAACGGCGAGGAAAGTCGTAAAGAGGAGGATCTGGAGGTGCGGGGATTAGGGAGGCAGCGGCTAGAGCAACGAAAGAGGCTGTCTCCTTCATCGCCTCGTCTGTGACTCTATGGCCTTCTTCTTCGCCGCGTTCTTCGCTGAAGGCTAGAGATGTTTGTGGCCTTCGACTTCTTCATCGTCTTCTTCGCCAAATGTAGCAGACGAGGCGACGAGGAGAAGAGGAGGAGGCGACGTCGCTGTAGGGTGGTAAGTCTGATTTGAAATTATTATTAATTTTTCATGTAGGGTTTCAGTGTTCTAGTTAATACCAGTGATTTAAAAAGCGCTAGGCGCCAAGGTCCAAAAACGCCCGAAGCGCTAGGCTCTCGCCCGAGCGTAGCGGGAGCGGGAGTGTAAGGAGGCAGCGGTAGCGGGAGCGGCGAGTAGCGATAGCGATAGCGACAGCGGCAGCGGGAGCAGGAGCGGCAACAGTGGTAGCGACGAGTAGCGGGCGTGGGAGCGGCAGCGGCAACGAGCAGGGTTAGTCGATTAGGGTTGGGCAGCGACAGCTGATATCGATTTTAGTTGGTTCGATTGAACGAACTAACCACCGGAGACCGAACTAGACCTAAAATCATGGTTCGGTCGCTTGGTTTAACCCAAGCGCTCACCCGAAGCGCCCAGCGCCTAGGCTCCGGCGAGCGCCTAGGCGGCGCCTCTTTGAAGCGCGTCGCCTGGAAGTTTAGCGAGGCGCTTCTTTTCCTCCTCGGCTGGTGTATCATATGTTGGTACATCGGTATATACCAGATTAATACTAGTCCAGCCAAGGACTGGTACAGGTCCAGTAGTCGAAGTTTTGAACCACGGTTGTGATGGTAGAAACTAGAAAGTAAATTTGCCTTAGCTGCTTTCTTTTTTAGAGAAGGAAAATTTTGATGGGTCAATGACTAAAGTTCATGATCACTAGTGAATGAAGTTTTAAAGATTGAAGCATATATGGTTTTCTTCATCATATTATGTAGAACTTAATTGTTTGAATTTGAATCATTTGTCAAATCTATATGTGGTTGATAATAGTTGATTTTTTTTGTTGTTCTATGATAGTATGATATGTATTACTCAGTGTTATTTTTACATTGATCTTTGTTCACTTTGTTTTAGAGCATCTGACAGGAGGATTGGTAAAGCAATATGCAGTGAATTTGTCTTTGAATGTGAATTCTGGGATGATTCTGCAGCCATTCTTGCCTCGATAGGTTCTATTAAGATTGTCAACCCAAGCAATGAGAACGTTATTTTGATGGATAAGAAGGTCAAATTTCCATTTTTTTCTGTTTAGTTCTGGTTGCTAATGCTAAAAGTTGTGACATTTTATGCCCTAGCATGTTTTATGCTTTGTTTTTCACAGGTAATCAATGAGGAAAATCTGACCACGTCTCTGTTGCCATGTCTTAGTGTACATGTAAATATGCCTCATTTGGACCAAAAGTATGATGTTTCAATCAAGGTATTTTATTTTTTTTCTGAAGAAGAAAAGGACAAATATGCTTTCATGTTATTCCCATTTGGGTTCCAGAGCTGCAGACTTGTATTTTGGACATGGCGTATAATCTTAACTTGATTTGTAATTTAGCTTTTTTATGTGATTAGATTGTGCTCCAGCCATTTGAAGCTGGTTTTGAAAAGGAATTCTTTTTCTATATTCAGCATTTTTACCGTGCTGTCACTTCCTTCCAGTTCCAGCAAGATAGGGTAAGAATAACTTGAATATTCATCAATTATTTGAGTCATCTTTTGGGTTGATTTTTAGTTCTGCTAATTTATATTTATGCTTTTTAAGAACTTGATAATTTTGTTTTCTTTGAACTGAAATGATTTATCCGTCTCCAGCAGTTAGGCATTTGTATGTTGCATTTTCTTAGTGGTGTTAAAGTGAAGCTTGCAACTTTCACCTCTGGGCATTGCTTTTCTTATCAGTGTTCTTGTGGCCGTTATTCATTTTTTGTATTGTATAGACAAAGGCTTTTCATTAAGTCACACTGTCTGATTTATCATGAAGCAGCATACATGCATTGTAGGTCAACCTGATATTTTGAGGTTCTAATATTTGACAGGTTCTATGTTGCAGTTTTGCACATCCTTCCTTCTCCATCTTTGTTGCGTTTTAAGCACTTATCAAACAGAGTCCAATATTTTTAAGAACTTTTGAACAAGATGCTTAAATCTTCGTATGGAAGTACTTGAGCCAGTTAACAGTCTCCTTTACTACATGATGTTACATCTTATGGAATATTCTGGATACCAACTCTGCTGGTTTTAGTCTCCAAGCCTAAAGAAATTTTGTTGAAAGCTTTTGCAGCAAGAAATTAAGTAATCAAGATCAAGTTTCTTCACCAGAATCCATTTGATAGATGCTGGGAACATGCAGAATAAAAAATAGAGCAACCCATTGGTCAAAACATCCTTCTCATGGATTTAGGTGAAAAACATTTTTTTTAATGATGGTGATGTGACAGAATTTATTGAAATAACCAATTAACGTTTTCTAGGATGGTTTGAAGTTGTTGTTCAAATCTTAGGTGCTAGAGTGAGTTCAAATCTCCTTTCTGCATTTTCTTTGTCTCATCTTTCATCATATTGGTTGATTGTTGCCAAAATCCTCCTCACACCCTGGCCTACATCATATTACTTTCATTAACATTTATTTTGGCTTTAGAGGAACATTGGAACTCGGAAGCATCTCGCTGTAATCTGTGTGAGATAGATCAAGAATCAATTTAACCAACAACAACAATCACCATAAAAACATGCTATTATTACTCAAAATATCTAATCTTTTGCTTCTGAAAACCTATATATTTTGTTTTAGCCTGGTATTGTTCGATACCAGGAGTGTCCTACGAGGATAACATTGCCCAGTAAGATGTTTACTGACTGATACTATTTTTATAATATTTTATTCCTTTTTGAACATGGGCTTGGGGAGGCTTGTTCTGTGCCACTAGCTTTGCCTTCGTTGTAGCCTTCTCCTTGCCATACTGAGGCCTTTGCATCCACCACCTTGTGTCCTTGCCATTTTTGACTCCTAACTTTGTGGTTGCTGCTGTCTCCTCCATGCATCATTGCCACCTCTTTCACACATGGTGCTATGTTGTCACAGACTTAGCTGGAATTGCCTAAGTCGTGAAGCACCCTTGTAGCAAAGACGCGAACTTAGCTTGCGTTGCCTAAGTCGCGCTTCGCCCTTGCGATTTGCGTTCGCAAAGATCAGCCCACTTGAACCTCTCGTAGGTCCCGAAGGACCTGTAAAAGAGAAAGTTGATTAGTTCGAAGAACGAGCGACGAACAAGTCCCGACGTCTCGTGAAAAGGGAAAGCTTTACAAGCAATTCAACGAGCACCTTGCGTGCATAAGAGAAAAGAGGGAGAGGAGGAAAACAAGGACTTTAGAGGGTTGAACGAACAACTGCAAGTCCACAAATAGCTGCTCACCTAGTGCCGGGCGCGACAACAAGTTCCCGTCAAGGTAACGTGCAAACTTGCAAAAGGTTGTTCAACGCCCGACACTATACCGAAGCCCCATCCCCCATGGTGCCACCCCGGTGGTTCCAGGGTGCTGAGATGGCTAACGTTTCGCGTGCAGCAGCGGGCTGTAGAAAACAGCTAGTGGCACATGAAAACAGAGCTGATTTGGGTTGTTTTAGGGCTATTTTGCTCGGTTCGGTGAGCGGTCGCATTGTAGCGCTGTAACTTATTCAAACTTACATTTTTATAAGCAGAAGGACTTAAAACCAAGTCAAAACATGATGCAAAGCAGTTGTACATGTAGATGAGAGCGACGAATGGTTCGTTGAACGGAGTTGTTGTGGGTGCGCGACGACCGTTCGTGACATTCTCCCCCACTTAAACTGTCGACGCCCTCGTCGACGCTTGTTGGTAGTTGTTGATAATTGTTTCTTCATGTCGCAGGGCATCTTCGGGCTCCCAACTGGCTTCAGTTCGGGGAAGCTTTCGTCACTTCACCAAGTACTCGGTCTGCTCAGCTCCATTGGGTAACTTTATCTTGCGATCCGCTAAAATAGTTTCAACTCGCTTCTCGTAGGAGACTCTGGTGGGGTGTAGCCGAGTTGGAATACTTCGGGAAGCATCTTGCGGATCCGAGTGATAGGCTTTTAGGTTACTGGCGTGAAGAACATTGTGAATTTTGAACCACGCTGGCAGCTGCAACTTGTAGGAGACGTTGCCCACCCTACTGATAATTGGGAAGGGCCCTTCATACTTGCGCACCAATCCTTTGTGTACTTTGTTCCTAAAGAATTGGAGTGATGCTGGTTGGAGCTTTACCAACACCAAATCGCCGACCTTGAACTCTTGCGGTCGCCTTCCCAAGTCTGCCCACCTCTTCATCCTTTTTGCCGCCTTCTCTAAGTAAGCCTACGCAATATCTGCATTTCGGTGCCACTCCTTTGCGAAGTGGTAGGCTGACGGACTACTCCCAGTATACCCGATTGTCATGGTGTGAGGAGTTGACGGTTGTTGTCCTGTAATGATCTCGAAGGGGCTCTTGTTGGACGCAGAGCTCCGCTGCAAGTTGTAGGAGAATTAGGCAATGTCCAACAACTTCACCTAATCTCGTTGGTTGGCACTCACGTAGTGCCGAAGATATTGCTCTAGGAGCAAGTTTATCCTTTCGGTTTGGCCATCCGTTTGGGGGTGGAGGGATGTGGAGAAGTATAACTTGGACCCTAACAATTTGAATAGCTCGGTCCAGAATCGTTCCAGGAACCGAGCATCTCGATCACTGATGATATTGTGTGGGACTCCCCAATACTTTACCACATCTTTCATCATCAGCTTGGCCGCCTCCTCTACTGAACATTGTAGGGGAGCAGCAATGAAAGTTGCATACTTTGAAAATCGATCGACCACCACGAGTATCGATCCGAGTCTCCCTACTATGGGCAAGCTTGATATGAAGTCCAAGGAAATGCTCTCCCACGGCTTTTCTGGTACGGGCAACGACTCCAAAAGTCCCATCGGCTTTCGTTGTTCCACCTTGTCTTGTTGGTAAGTGAGGCACGTTCGAACATATTCCTCCACATCAGTCCTCATCTTCGGCCAATAAAAGACCCTCTCCACGAGAGCCAAGGTTCTGTGAATGCCTAGGTGTCCAACCCAAAGGGAATCGTGACTCTCTTAAGAGTTCACGTCTCAGATTGTCCACTCGAGGAACATAAACCCTATTCCCTTTGGTGTAAACGAGTCCCTCCTGGACCCAAAACCGTCGTGCCTTGCCTTCTTTAATGAGTTGTATCAGGGCTTCTGCCTGGGGATCACTGTACAGTCCATCCCTGATCCTGGAAAGGAAGTTGGAGTGCAACTGACTTGCTTGGCCTTTGCCCTCCAATTGTACGGCATTCACACGCTCCACTTTCCGACTCAATGCATCGGCCACGACATTCGCATTTCCAGGCTTGTACTCCATTGTCATATCAAACTCAGCTAGGAAGTCCTGCCATCGTGCTTGCTTTGGGGAGAGTTTCTTCTGAGTTTGGAAATAGCTCAAAGCGATGTTGTCTGTCCTTAGTACAAATCGCGATCCAAGAAGGTAGTGTCGCTAAACTCGTAGACAGTGGATCACCGGTGTTCTCTCCTTCTTGTGCACTGGATACCGCCGCTCGGTCTCGTTGAGTTTGCGGCTCTCGTAGGCCACCGGATGACCCTCCTGTATGAGTACTTCCCCAATAGCGAAGTCTGAAGCATCTGTATGGACTTCGAAGGGCTCCCCATAGTCCGGCAATTTGAGCACCGGTTCTTCCAATACAACAACCTTTAGATCTTGGAATGCAATCTCACATTTATCAGACCACCTCTAAGGCTGCTCCTTCTTTAGCAACTCCGTTAGTGGAGTTGCACGCTTCGAATACCCCAACAAGCCTTCGTTGGTCATGGTAGAGTTCCTCCAAGCTCGCTTCAAGAACATCCAAGCGGGTTTTCGTCGTTGTGAGTCTCTCCTTATGACTCTTTTTCCCGGTTGGCGCTCTAGATTACGCCTCCTCCGCTCGCGGAGAGCAGCCAACTTCTCGCTCATCATGTTCGCTGCCGCGCTCCTCCTGAGCGGCTCCAACAGCATGAGAGCGAGTGTGCACTTGCAGCCCAACTGCGACTGCTTGGGGCAAGGGTCCGACTTGTCCCGTCTTGCTTGATTCGCCATGATGCTTTACCATGGCGAAGTTGCGAAGTTCCTTCGCTGCTCGCTCGAAGTGCTTGCCCGCTTTGATACCACAATGTCACGGACTTTATCTGGAATTGCCTAAGTCGTGAGGCACCCTTTCGGCAAAGACGCGAACTTAGCTTGCGTTGCCTAAGTCGCGAGGCACCCTTGCTGTTACGGACTTAGCTGGAATTGCCTAAGTCGTGAGGCACCCTTGCGGCAAAGGCGCAAACTTAGCTTGCGTTGCCTAAGTCGTTAGGCACCTTTGCGGCAAAGACACGAACTTAGCTTGCGTTGCCTAAGTCGCGCTTCGCCCTTGCGATATGCGTCCGCAAAGATTATTCCACTTGCAACCTCTCGCAGGTCCCGAAGGACTTGTAAAAGAGAAAGTTGATTAGTTCGAAGAACGAGCGACGGACAAGTCCTAATGTCTCGCGAAAAGGGGAAGCTTTACAAGCAATTCAGCGAGCACCTTGCGTGCACAAGACAAAAGAGGGAGAGGAGGAAAACAAGGACTTTAGAGGGTTGAACGAACAGTTGCAAGTACACAAACAGCTGCTCACCGGGTGCTGGGCGCGACAACAAGTTCCTATCAAGGTAACGTGCGAACTTGCGAAAGATTGTTCAATGTCCGACACTATACCGAAGCCCCATCCCCCATGGTGCCACCCGGGTGGTTCCAGGGTGCTGAGATGGCTGACGTTTCGCGGGCAGCAGCGGGCTGCAGAAAACAGACCGTGGCACGTGAAAACGGAGTTGTTTTGGGGCTGTTTTGCTCGGTTCGGTGAGCGGTCGCATTGTAGCGCTGCAACTTGTTCGAACTTACATTTTTACAAGCAAAAGGACTTAAAACCAAGCTAAAACATGCTGCCAAGCAGTTGTACATGTAGATGAGAGTGCCGAACGGTTCGTTGAACAGAGTTGTTGCGCGTGCGCGACGACCGTTCGTGACAGTGTTCTCCTCTTCTTCTTCTCTTCCTTTCCTATTTTTTCTCTCTCTTTGGTCATTCAGTACTGACTGTTTCCAAGTATTGGTGCACAAGTCCTTTAGCCATTAATTTTAAACCTTAATCTTAACTGTACCTTCGGCACATCTCTTGGTGTTGCTAAACTTGTATTTTATATATAATTAAAAATTGAAACTGAGTAAAAAATTAGTGTTACTTTCTAGGCATTCATGGGAACACACACAATTCTCAAATGTGACTCTAAACAACTTCCATGCACATTAGCTGAGTGGAGGAATGTCAACATTTAAAGAAAGTTATGATTCTATTTGGATAGTCATTTATTTTGATTTTGTGGTGCATTTCGAAAGAATGAAACAAATCTGCAAGATGTGCTTAGATCTGCTGCAAGGTGGCTTATCCTGGATATGTATTTCAAATAGAAGACAATTGCTACATGTCTAATAAGATTGTCGATCAATTTGTCACCTGAATTTGCATTGGATAAGGGCTTAGTACCACCCAGAATCCAGATAGGTTGACAAAAAATGATCAAGTGGTCTGCTTTAGGCATATAGTTTCCTATATTTTATTAACATCTGAACTTGATATACATATGCTCCACTTTTACATGATCATGCGTTTACTGTTAGCTTAAAAGTAAGGTGGTGTTACGACTTAAGACCCAGAATTTTTTTTAGTAAATTTGGAGAGAGATCAAAATTAGACAACACTAGCTTAAAAGTATGGTGGTGTTACGACTTAAGGCCCAAATTTTTTTTTTAGTAAATTTGGAGAGAGATCAAAATTAGACAACCGTTCTTGTGCCTATTTTGGTTGCACAAATTCATATTTGAGTCTTATCCCGAGTGGTTGGTGCTATCCTCTACAGCTGTATGTTAAAAAATAATTCTTATTCAAGTATTTGTGGGCACAATACTTTGGTTCTTGTGTAAGTCATATTTTATTAACTGTTCTTTAAATGCCTTTTGTCATGTCTCCTTTTTCTCTTTCTCCCAGACACATGCTTCTGCTTGTAATTCTTCCGACATCTATCTGCACCACTTCTTGTTGGAATTTTCTTGGCATAATTTTTCATTGTTATTCCATCCATAATAGTGCATTTAAATTATTCCATCTATGCAGTTGTGGTGATCACAAATGTGACTTGTTAGTGATTCTGTGGCAGGTGCTGTCATCACTAAATGAGCTGAAAAGCTTTGAGGCTAGATTGCTTGCAAAATTTGAGTAAGTTTTCAATTATTTTTTGCCTAAAAGTTTTCAGGTACCAAGTATGAATTTATGACATTATACATGTATAGCAAGGAAGTTACTTTTCCTGATATAAGTACATTGTATTCTTTGGTTCAAACTGTAGGTACTATATCTGTAACCATAAGAAGCTGTACTGGGATGTTACTATTCACAAAGCTATCCTGAATTTAGCATTGCAAAATGAGGAGCAAAAAGTTCTCAATATGGTAAATGCATTTGTGATCTAGACATTATCGTGATTGTAGATTTACTATTTATGTTAGACTAGTTTAAATGCAACTATTATGTTATCGCAGCTTTTGGATTGTTTCAATAGTGAACTTTGATTGATCAAGTTCTATGTATTGTGACATTCTTCTGCAACACTTTCTATACAAAAGCTCAAATTATCACATTCAATTTCAGACATTAATTTTGGTTTTTGTCTTGAGGTTTCAAAAGCTGTGTGTATGATATAAGTTCATGTGCAAGAGTCATAAGAAGTTCTGTATATGCAGAACGTTTGTCATCTAAATGCATGAAATCTTACCTTATTAGATTAATGGTATCATGTGAAAGGAGCACAAAAATTGTCAAAAATTTATATTTGAGCAATCGTTTTGTATGCTGATTTACTCATGCAACATCCTGAAAAGTGATGATTCGGTTTCCCTAAAAATTGTAGATGTAATTCTTTTATACATGTTTCAGTTTTCATAGAATTTTAAAGCATGAGATTTATAGAAAAAAACTACTTTCTTCTGTTCCATTCTATATTTTACATGTTATTGCTTTTATGTCTTTTGAGTTCTTATAGTGGTAGTACATGTTCTTTATAGCTGGATGCTGTGGATTTGGGTTGTGTAGCTTCAGCAGTTCTGGTGCAGATCAAAATGGAAGCTGAAATCATTCTTATTTCATATTTGTAGTCAAGCTTATTCTGGATGATTTTCTCTGGTACTTTTGCATTGAGGTGTTGTACATCTTTCTTGGTGACGTTCTTTGTGAATGCCTATCTATATCTGTGGAAACTGGAAACTGGAAACTGGAAAATATATCTTTTGTTGCCACATCTTTTTTGTGACGGGAATATTGCAAGTGCGGATGTTGGTATTGTGACATATCTACCAGTAGGAGGAAGAATAGGAAGTATCAATGGATTTTGAGTGAGATAAATGGAAGTGAAGAATAATATGAAAGAAAAGGAAGAGAAGACCAGTACCAGCCCCTTAACACCTTCCATATTGTTCTTTCCCAGTCAGTATCAGTGGGTAACCAATCTGATATCCAAACTTAAATACATGAATAGAAATAGGTAGAAGCCACTCTGTTATGATCTTTCTAAGATTACACGAGGCTTTCTCCTAGATACTTGATCTAAACACACTTTATGGGATAAGGTTTATTTATGCATTCTGGCATTTTGTAATTATTTTTGCTTATGGTTAATCTTTTTGCTAGTGTTGATCTTCTACATTATGCTCTCTATTGGTGTTTTAATAATTATACAAAAAATAATGTGGCAGGTATTGGAATTTGATAAAATTTTCCTTCAATCCAAGACTCAGCAGGAGAGTTCTCCGATATTGAATAGCAGACTCTGCTTGGAAAACATATGCCCAACTTATCTCATAAATGGCACCCAACTAAAATTTCAAATTCAAGATGTCTATAATTGCTTTGGGATTGAATTGACAGGTTTTAAGGTATATTATATTACCTTGTTTTCTGTTATTAGCTTTTATTTTATTAGATAAGCTTTTATTAGCTTGTTTTCTTTTTCTTTTTGTATTTTAGTGTATATTATAGTAATTGTATTCCACTTTAACTCTTGCAGGTGAACTTATTTGAGCCAAACGTACCAAGAGTAGTCCCGGTGATAGATGATTTTAATGCATCTTTTGACACTAGGCTGTGCATCTTCTTTGATGAGGCAGACTTAAAAATTTTGGAGGTACTTCTCAATTTTTGTGATCTTGTATGCTTTCTTGTGCATGGTTATGGTGCATTATGAAGCATATGCATATTTATGATAATTATGTTCTTGCTTCCTTCTGTTCTTTACATATTGCTTTCTTGTGATTGTTTTTTTTTTGAAAGTTGAAGGAACAAGTTTCTTCTGTGAAGTTTAGACCAAGGAAGACAATACCTAATGATACCGTCCGGTACGGATGGTACGTATCGGTCCGATGACATACCGGTACGTGGACCACCCGTTACTGGGCAGAACGAAAAAAATAATAAAATAATATATATATATTTATATTTATACATAAATATTTTAGAAAAAGGCGACGTTCGGCGACGTCGTCGAGGCGACGCGACATCGCCTTTTTCGGATTATATATATATATATATATATATATATAAATAAATAAACGAGGCGATGTCGCCCCGCGTGGGGAAGGAAAAGGCGACGTCGCCTTTTAAATAAAAAAAAATATATAAATATATATAATCTTATATATATATATATATATATATATATATATTTATATATATATATATATATAGACGAGGCGATGTCGCCCCGCTTGGGAGAAGAGAGAGGCGACGTCGCTGAGTTATATATAATAATATATATATATATATATATATATATACCGAGCGGTATACCGCTCGGTATACAGTTTCGTACCGTATCGAGCGATCGTCGAAACTCCGGTATGGTACGAAATTGCAGACCTTGGTTTAGACAACAACAATAATGACAACAAAGCGGTAAAGAAAGTTTAGACAAAGTCTGAAATTCCATAGCACACACTTGTGTCAGCTGGTGCCTAGATATATTATGTGCAGATCAGCACATCACCAATATGAAGATAGTGCCGACACAAGTGATGTTGGAGGATGTAAAAGAAAGAAGAAAACAGAGGACCGGGAAAGAAGCTAGAGGAAAGGAAAAGTAAAAAAAAAAAAAGGAGGGGAGAACTGGCCTTATCTCTAGTAAACTTCTTTTTCTATTACCTTCTTTGTTTTCCTTTCATGTCCTGAATTCGTACCCTGTCAATGCAAGATCTACGAAATGATTCATTTCACAACATTTGCCATATTCCAATCACAAAAAACAAACAAATTGGTTGATGCTTCAATACATTATCACTCAACTTGGACCAAACCAGTATCACTAATGTCTCTATTACAGTTATAAGCAGTGATTTAAATAGGCGCCCGAGCGCTCACCTAGGCGCTCAAGCGAGGTGAGCTTTGAGCGACTCATGGGTGGACTAGGCAGCGCGCTTCAATGAGGCGCTGCCTTGGTGCTCGCTAGAACCCAGGCGCCGAGCGCCTCGGGCGAGCACTCGGGTCAGATAAGGCAATCGAACCAGACTTTTAAGTTGGTTCGATTGAACCAACTAACCACTTTCTTACCCTCAAAAGCCACTCTTCATGCTCGCGCGACCCTGAGCAAACCCTAGCACTGCTTTTGCCTTCGTCGCTGTTGCTTTCTGTCGTTGCCTCCACCGCAGACGCAATAGACTGAGCCTTTGTCACCGACGAATAGGTCCAACAGCTTTGCATGAGCTCGTAGCTTCCTTCTGCTGTCACTCCGTGTGCAATTCCTTCTACTGTCGAAGGAGAGGACTGTAGGTTCCTTCGCCATCGAAGGACGCCCTCTGGAGCTTCTGCCACTACCGCTGTTGTAGTTCGTAGCGCTGCTGCGACTGTCTTAAACTAATCCTTCGCCGCTGTTGCTGCCAGCTTCTCACGACTGCCTTCTCACCGCTGCTATTGCCACTTTCCACTGTCGGTGACCCTTTATCCCCCTCTGTTACTGTTAATAGTTCTTTTCTCCCCCTCTAACTACTATTAACAGTAGATTTTTAATTTAATATCATATTTTTATTCAAATAATTATATTTATCAATTATGTTATATATTTTTTATATTTTTATATTTCAAAGCGCTTCACTTTGTTCGGGCTATCGCCTAGTGCCTCGGCCGTTTTGGGGCCTTGACACCTTTTGGCGCTTAGCGCTTTTTAAATCACTAGTTATAAGTCATCTCTTATTGATACTTAGAGCTGCTTTGGTAGGCAGCTTTTGGTTGATAAATAAAAAAAAAGATTGCCATGTTGGAACATACCTTTTGAAACGATCTAAGCAAAATACCATGGCACCTTCATTTTTATTATAGGTAATGGGCACAATGTGGCACCTGGTTATGTAGGCTTGTCGAAAAAGAAATGGCCAATATGTGAAATCATTTGTATCTGATAATACACTATTATAAATAGGTAAAATGACATAAATTCTCAAGTATTCCAATTAATGGGCATCAATTAATAACATGTCCGTCAATCATAGTTCACATATAAGCTTGTCAACTTTTGTCTCCAAAAGTATGTCTTTGGACTTTGGAGCAATGTTATCAGCCATCTGTTTCTTACTACGGTATCCAACAATTGCATTATTCTATGGCATACAAATGATCTAAGTAACCAGAAATATTGGAATATTTAGCAATTGCATCGTTGTGTGACGTATAATGATCTAATAGTTTGTAACTAGAAACATTGGAACTTGCCGTTACAAGAATTATTTATTATGCAAACAAATTATGTGAACATTGACCAAACTAACTTGATCACAACCATAACATATAAAACCTAAACAGGACCTACCAAGTATCATCAAGAAACTATCCTTCATTTCTGAATGAAGCAGGCTTGCAGTTGCTGAGGAAGGCAAGCTAGAGATGATATCAGTGTTGCTGTTGGAGAGTTTCATCTGACCTATCTTGCCGCCCTTGGAGTGGAGCAAGAGAAGCTCCCATAGGAACCTTTACAGCAGGAGATTTTTTGAGCTCCTATACAAATCTTTGTTTCTTTCTTTCCTTTTCCTTTTTTTTCATTCACAACTGTCTGTTGTACTTTTTTCAATCTCTTAATCGAATGATTTAGCAGTTGCTTTGCCCATAAAGGAATGTTATGCTATATGTTGATCCTTATACAAGATCTAAAACAAGGTTTTACCTTATGTTCAAGTCGCATGTTTATGCCTTTCCACAGACTGGTAGTTGTGGCTTTCTGTCTGCGGATTTTGACATTTGTATGAATGGGTTATTTTTGTAATATCAGTAACTTCCACCTAGTCTCGCATATCACTGAAAAGTTTATCTTCTTGTATATGTGCCTATTTATCAATATTATATTTTGTTGCATATATATCTATACTATATTTTGTTGCTTCTTATGCTTGGTAACATCCAAATGTCATACCTCTTTGTTGTCTAGGTTGATCTTGTTGTACCATTTCTTGCAATGCATTTCTCACCGAAAATATTCAGTGCTCTACTTAGAGCACAGGATGTGTTGTCAGAACAAAAATCTCAAGTATTTACAGAGGGCATTTCGTATGTAAATGATATCAGTGTACACAATTGGCCTTCCCTCCAATTTTCTGTGTCTGCCATGTTGGACAATTGGAAATTCAATGTCGACCTTGAAGATGATGCAGAAAACAGTGCAATTATTTCCTTTACTTTCGAGAACCTATTCTCTAGGTTGGTCATTTAATATTTCTGTGTATTTCTATTTTTTTTGTCCAATCTACAGAATTTCCTTCTCAATTGCAGGTGTGCTCTGGAGGACTCTATGAAGTTTTGGTTCCTCACAAAGATGTTGACAATAGATTACTGTTGTTTCAAGGATGGCCCAAATTGTAGTACATTATGCTCAACAAGAAATGAAATAGGTGGCACAATCAACACGAGTGCTGACCATGTTGATCTCAGCATATCAGAACTGCCTTCCTGTGAAAGTCTGAGGCATGGTTGCTTCGAGTTGCATTACCAAGCTCAAGCATCTCAGCAGGAATGCAGTCTCTGCTTATGCGATGTCGATCTCCATATCTATCCTAGAATTTTTGGTTTGTTGCAGAAGTTTTTCAGCAAACTTAAAGCGCAATCTTCTTCATCTGACACTTCTGTCAAGTCCTTCAGATTGATTGATAGTAACATGGAAATGATTGACAATGGGACTTCTAAGTTTGGTTTCTCCAACTATCACAATATTGAGCATAATACATTTGGCAAAATTGATATAGACCGATTTGTTCCCGTTATGAAATCAGGTTGCTTAAACAGTCTTGAAGGCTCTATGATCTTTGATGCTCCAGAATTAAACAATCTGTGTGCTAAGAAAAATGAATGTCCTAAAGGTGTGAATTTAAATTTCAGGCAAGGGCAAACAGTGAAGGATTCTGTTATGACTTCACCCACATCTAGCAGAATGGCTGAACCATTCATGAATTCTGATAATAATTGTTTTAGTATGAAATTCTCTCTGAATAGGGTTAGAGTATATTTTCATGATTCTTCTTGCATTTTGGCAACACTTACAGTGCCTACATCTATATCTTGCTTCAGATTTTGTCAAAATGATTGTTGGGATTTAGTATCATCTATTGAGGGGTTAATGCTTTCATCATCATGGTCTTGTCCCAACATCCATGAGCTTCTATGGGGACCATCATCACCAAGCAATCTCTCTGTAGTGAATCTTAGTCTAAGGAAAGGGAAAATAAAGATGATGCTTCCCATCACAGAAATAAATATCAGCATTCAGCATGTTTGTTGCATCATTTCATCTGAGTTTCTAGCATTGTTGATAGGTTATTTTTCTTTGCCTGATTGGATACTTGATGGAAATGAACATTTGAGCCATGAAATTCTTGAGTTTGAGAATTCTCGGAATGAACAAAATGATTTGTTATACAAGTTTGAACTGGTTGACTCCACTGTGCTTTTACCTCTTGAGAACCGTGAGTATTGTATACAGTTTGGATTTCCCCAACTAGTTTGTAGCTTCATCCCAATGAGTAGTTCAGCAGATTCTTTTACGGAGATTCCTTTTGAGTGCATGATATCAGGATGTATGGATTCTGAGAAAGTTGACATTGTTAATGTGTTTGGAAGAAGTGCATCACTGTCTCTTTTGTTTATCAGGAATGACAAAAACTTCCTGTTGAAGCTTGATGAATGTATGTCTAACACAAGTGTCCCTCTCATTACACAACTGGATGCTGATTTATGGATCCGAATACCTTCTACCACAACAGATGTTTCCCCACAATCTGTTGCGCCTTTATTGATTATGATGAGTGTCAGTGTTTGTAACTTAATTGCTCGGGGTATGTCTATGCTTTAGATGCTTCATATATAGACCATTGTTTACCATAATTAATTCTCTTATGTATTTGCTTGTTCCTATGTTGTTCAGATGACCACCTTATACATGGACTTGAAGCTGTTATTGATGCTGTTGATCAGTTTTCACTGGTTCTCAAAAGATCTGAAATGTACAAGTCTGATATCATGCAGTTTTTGCAATGCAAGAGAAACATCAAGGAGGAAGATGTTGTTTCACTTAACATCTCAAGCCAATTTTTTGTTAGTGTAAGATGTTGCATAAAGACTCTATCACTAACATTCTGTCGCTTCAGGGCAGAAGATTCTTCATCTGAGATGGTTGCAAATGCAGAAATGCAAGTTAATCTATCTGCCATAATGAGAAATGAGGTGCTACAATCTCTTGATGTGAATATTCCATGTGTAGTTGTACGCTCTTCTAGTAGAAATATTCTGTTAATATCTTTCACACCTGAAGGTGCTAGTTCTTCCCATCTTTGTTTCAATTTCTCCAGTTGCAGTGCTGAATCTGAACTTCTGGTCACTGTAGCTTCTCTTGATCTTTGGTTACACTTGTCAGACTGGAACAATATTTTTGAACTTCTTCAGTTCTACATAACACACTTGGTCAGTACTCCAATTTCTTCCAGTGCAGATCCGCAGTCCGGGTGTCATTTTGTCTTAGACCCTGCCACGCCCACTTGTTTTGCATCTGAATATGTTGTGCAGGAAAATATTAGTTGGAAACTTAAATCAGAGAATATAACAATTTCATTACATATACCTAGCTCAAGTGATGGAGAGCTGATAGATTCTGAAATGATTGAAATAGCTAACAAAAATTCTCAGGAACATACCTGCAATAATTTAGTGGAAAATATGCCACCCTTCAAGGTAAAGAATTGCAATTTTGTGAAGATCACTGTCCATAGTAAAAGTTGTGAGATGATCATATGTGAAGGTTGTGTGGAACTGAAATGTAACTTGGAAAAGATGAGGGTTACACTAGAGATGGTTCAAAATTATGATATCACTTCCATTCCATTTATGCATGTATCTCAGGTGAAGGCAGGAGCTAGTCTATGCAGAAAGCAAGGGGAGTTGGTTTATATATCTTCTGAGATTATTATCGAATCTTTAGACATTGGAGTTTCGTATCAAGTTTTATATTTCTGGAGTTGCTATAAGTTAAAGGTTCCTGAAACAGAATCATCCCCAATATTTCGCCATTGTTTGGCTTTTAAAGTCCATTTCAAGAAGGGCTCTCTTCTTTTGAGTGATGGAAGGGTATGCCATCTAACTTCGGCTTTCTATCTTATTTGTTGCTTGGCCATGTTTGTTTAAGTTTCTGAATTCTGATGTGACTGAAGATATGTATAATGTGTACCTTAAATATTTCTGATATGGTTTACAATAACAAGAGACAACTTCTGGATATGACTGCATAGCTTGATGACTGCTATGAACACTTATCTTGGCCATAAATGCTGTCATAAGTAGGAATGTTTTGTGTTGTCTTTTTTCATTTGGGAGTGAATATCTTGTTTGCCGATAAATTCTCTTTTAAAAAATTTCATCTTTTTTTGTTCTTCACTATATTCTTAGCTTTCAAAAATTAATGTATAACCATGCATGAATTCATGACAACAATTTTTCTAGCCGCAAGCATGTTTTCTGTAATAATCATGTAGGCCACCACTTTTTTTCTTATTTGAAACTTGTTTCTAATGGTTGCCATCTATAGGGTGAGTTGGTTTCAGCACTGATGTTGAGAAAGTATTTTAGTATGCTGCTGCATAGTCAAGTAAATTCATTGGGTTTTTTTTTTTTTTTTCAAATTTAACAGAAAAACGTTACATGTTTATATGGTCTTTCTTTATCTGGAGGCTGATGTAAGTTTTACCCAAAGAATATGGTTTCTTTCCTACAGAAATAATAAATGATGTGGCTTTCATTTCAATGATGCAGGAAGTAGGAACTTGTTAGAATCCTTTCATTTTCTGAGCTTTTGAATAATGTTTATTGAGTCTGTTTAATTCAGTTAGAATCAGATAGAGATTTATTTAATATTTTATTTATTATTAAGAGTCCAAGTCCTGATAGACTCTAGGTAGAACTCTATAAATAGTGATGTAATCGTTTCTTTTCGGCAGACAATGAAATATTATTAAGTCTTTTGACGAACCCTAGGAGGTCGATCCCCTCGAAGTGATCATCCCATTTTCTCCCCTTTCTTCCATGATAAAACCCTAGGATCTTATCAGAACTTCCCACTCTTACAATGAATTCTTTCATAACAGCCAATCACCTAAAAATTTTTGGTTTTAGGTGGACATATCAATTTCCCGTCATGTTTTTTAATCTGTCACCATTTAGGAAATGTTAAGAAGCTTTGCATATTATCTCAATTGGTTCATCATATATAATGGTATTTTCTAGGTGAAATGGCAAATTTAGAATCACAGAGAATTGAAAAGATGAAACAGGCCAAGGTTTATAAAGAAAGGATGTCATGTTGAAGATCCTTGCCAACAATCGTATTAGACTTTTCCAACAAAGTTGCATAAGGCTTATTTTAGCGAGATGTTTTTTCAAGATCGAATTGAAGTAGAGTTTCCAGGTCTTAAAGAATAGGCAATATGAAAAAGGTCCTAGTATGCCAGATAAGGGTGTTCAACTTCCAAGTTAGCCAGATATTCTTTTTGCAGTATACGGAACGAAAGATTGTCATCAGCAAATTGTAAGAAAGGAACACCAGAATAATTGGGGAAGGTTCACAATTCTCTTATTAAGCCGGTCTCCTTGTCAAAAGTGGGAAACCTGAGTGCAGACCTCAAGAACAAAAAGAAGAGAGGATAGTATCTCCTTTTACCCAAGGTTGCTTTTAGGACAAACTGTTTTCTGATTATTATGATACAATGTTACATTGAGGATTTTAAGCTAGTTAAAAGCTCAATCTCAATCATCTAATTCAGTTAGGTCCAAAACCTTTAGTTTTGATGAGATACTGAAATACCAACCTTTTATATTAAAATTTTTTTATATATTAAAATTTTCTTAGAGTGTAGCATCATCACTAGGCTTTTGAAGTCATACCTGGTACAAAAGTAAACAATTTCATGGGCCATAATGAAATAATCAGATAGGCATCTTCCTCTATCAAATGTCACTGCAATAGATGAAAAATATCAGAGAGAATTTTGAAAAGTTCAGAATCACCGTCCTGGTAAAACCTTTAAAAGATCAATTTTCAGAATTTTTTGTCTTGAATTTTAGCTCACTTGACCCCTTGAACTCTTGGAATGATAGAATTCAATGCATAATTAAGAGTTTAAGACTACTTTGTTCTTAGGATTAGTATTCGAATTGCACATTCTATGTTAGCCTGACAATGAAATGTTACGTTTTATCAACATGGTATTACGGCATGGCCGCATTCTGATACAACTTTACCATGAGGGCAAAAAAGGTAAATGATTCTGATACAACATTCTGATACAACTTTGCTGTGAAGAAAGACTAGGAAAATAAATATATAACGTGTCAAGACCAAGTTCTATGGGATTTCTCTCCTTGTGTGTACAGGTTCCTATTACATGCAAATGCGCAAACCAGTCTCAAACTAAACCTCTTTTCTTCTGTCCAGTAGTAAAACCTCAGCCTGAATAACTAACTTATTCTAATAAAACATAGCAAGTGCTAACCTATTTCATGTGATTATACTCAGTCAATTGGTTCAATTTTTTGGACTTACTCAACCTTTTATCTTAGATAAAAAGGGAATATAAGCTATTTAATCTATCCCTGTTTTTTTTAATATAGACCTATGTAAATGACATGACCATTTTTGCTTGCATATACTCCTTTAGTCCTTTGATGTCTTTTGATGTACCTAATTATCAGCACTTGTGGTATTTACTGGGATCAACTGGTGGTAAGACCAATGGCAAGGTTTTTAGTCTTGGAATTGGTGCTTGTACTAGTCCCTTGGCAGATTATATGGTACACAATATGCTGGTGTATTATAGTACCATCTGGTACTGATCAAATAAAATAAGAAATAAGAAAACCAAAAGGGTGGAAAATCTGGCAATAAATTAGGAAAATTAGAGAAAGAATTCCTGTAGCCTCGGCCTATTTACCTAAGTAGCACCTATCACTGAGCTGTATCGTCTACCTTCACTGTCTCTTCCTCTCCTCACTTCTCCATTTGTCTGTGATCCTACCACAATTTTGAGGTCCCTAAGTCCTGAGTTATGACTTCTTTAAGCATACAAGGGGTTCATGAACCAGTTCAACTCTACTCATTTAGCGCTAAAATGGGACTAGTCTCCTGTATGTCAGCCTGGTTCGAATTAGTCAATGTCCTATTCCATACTTGGACCAATGCAAACCCATGCAATCCAAGCTGGATGCCATGAGTTTCAATTTTTGGACTGAGACCTGTATTGGTCCTTGACAGGATTGGTATGGTCTGGTACATAACAGCATACTGGCACATGGTCAGTGTACTGATCAACATGAACCAAAGAGAAAGAGGCAGAGAAGAGGGGGTGGAGGAGGAGGAGGAGAATGAAGAGGAGGAAGGAGAGGAAAGCTGCTGTTGACAGGCTGAGCGGTTTAAGAAAGAAGAAAACTTAAAAAGGCCAGTTTCAAACTGGTCCAGGCGAAATTGGCTGAGTTCTAGTTCCTGGTTGGACTGATAAATACCTGTTAATGTGCCGGTCTGGCCAGTTTTTTGAACCTTCCGTTTACCTATGGGTACCTCGCAGGTGTATGGTCTATTGAAGCATTGTTGATTGTGAGTATCTGGTTGATTGCCAATCGCATGTTTCCAATGTGTGAACTGTGAACTATTCCTTATATGTAACTTAATTGGCCTTTAATGAAGCAGGCAATCCGGCACAGCACATATCATTGGACTCTTGAACTTCTCATGGTTGCTGGGAGGCTCGTATGAACGAGAATTTAGATCCTAGTTCTCTCTTCCTGCCATTCATATCTATTATATTAAAGTATGATGATTTAAATTGTAATGGCTACATTAGGAACTATTAACACACAAGTTCTTCTCACACGCACCTTGTCTAACACCCACAAACTTAACAAATGTTAAGCGACAATTCTTGCATCATTTTGGCAATCATTGATGGGATGGTGCTGGGAAAGGGATGTGACCATATCAATGGGCTTATATGCGTTTGGGATGGGAATTGACCATATCACATGGGTAGGTGTTCAACTATGTGATTGATCAAGTAGGTGCCAAAAGTATGTTTCCACATTAGATTGTTTGCATATATCATACTATGGAGTTGGTTGATCATTTTGACATTAGTTCTATGGTCATTACTTTGTTGTTGTAAAAGCCTTGTCCAGTTCTTGCAGTAGAAATCAATTAATAATTATGAACTTAAATCTTGTTAGAAGTTAGAACTATGTTTGATACGGCTTCAGTTTCTCATATAAGTTCATGTATCTTTGACGTAGTGGAGCTATCATGGACCTATTCTGGAGACCTTAATGAAGAACATGCTTATACAGTTCAATCGAACAGAAGATGTCACAGAGGGTTCAGCTGTTGCTGATCTGTTGATTAACTACAATAACATTGATAAGGTATATTAAAGAGACTTGTTTTACCATCTTATGTTGTATTCATAATATTTTGGTATACTTTATGAGTAAATTCTTTGTAGGTTATGTGGGAACCTTTTCTAGAGCCATGGAGTTTTGAGTTGAATATGACAAGAAAATATGAAGGGTATATCTTGAATGGATATGCAGTTACTGATGTATATTTGAAGTCGACAAAGCTACTTAATTTTAATATTACAGAACCACTGGTTGAGGTACAAATTTACTGTTCTAGTAATTTATCTTTTTGTTTCTACATCATTACTACATGAGGCACCTAGGATGTGCAAGGGAGTTAGCTATTTGGCAATATTTTTAAATTTTAGTGCAATTCTTGCTGAATTTGAGTTTTTGCATGTATTTTTTATTTATGTTCAGAACAATGCAAAATCTTCCTCATTGCTTTGTGTCTTAGAGTGGAAGTTGTTCATCAGTCGTGTCTTTCATTACCTTCTGGCTGGATACTTTGGCTAGGGAATCACAGTTCAACTTCGTGTGCTGCAACATTCATATTATTGTTTCTTTTTTCCTCCTAATCTTGAAGTTCTGTGCAGGCTATCTTCAGGCTAAATCATGTGGTTAATGATGCTACTAATCTTGCTGATGCATATGGTTTCCAAGAAACTCGTGGAATCTTGGGATTACAGACTACTGAAGACATACGTAAAAGAAGATATGCCCCATACATTCTCCATAATGACACATCTTTGCCTCTGGCATATCATGTGTACCATGGCCCAGTTGACATGGATAATATCCACAGCTTTCCTACAGATGATGGAAATATTGTTCAACCAGGTTTTTCTGTTCCCATTTATGTCGAGGAAAATCTTAATGAACAATATTTTGAACGCAGAGCTTCATATTCTTCTGAAAGGCTTATAGAGAAAAAGATGAGTGCGATAGCACATCATATGATGTCTATCCACTTTGAAGGAACTTCTGGGCCTTCAAGACCTATGTCAATGGACCTTGTGGGCTGTAGTTATTTTGAGGTAAATTTTTCTAAAAGTAAGCATTCTATTCTTGTTGAAGCAGAAAAAGATGGCAAGATATTAGGATGTAGTTGGCAGACTGAGGAGCAGTGCAAAAACGAACATTGCAAGGGATTAGTTGTTCCTGTCGTATTTGAGGTTTCTATGCAGCATTACAGCAAGATTATAAGACTATACTCAACGGTAGTAACTGCACTTTGTTTGATATTATTTTATTGTTTCATGCAAGAAATAAATTTGCTTTCTGCTCCAGGTTATAGTTTTCAATGCAACTTCAGTGCCCTTGGAGCTACGTTTTGACATTCCATTTGGTGTGTCTTCTAAGGTAATGATTTCTTTATGAGTTATCAAGTCACTAGCAAAATATATTGATTAATTGGGTCTGCTGCTCACAGTACATCAATGCTATTGTTTTCAGGGTAATTTGCATGATTTTGGTTAATTTCTATTTTTTTTTTCTTGAAATCACTTAATTCCATTCAGAAATTTTGCATTATAGCTATGTACTGGTCCAATTTAAAATTTTCATCTTTTAATTCTGATGTTCCTGCTTTCATTCTCATTGGAAGCCAGTTTAGTAGGAATTTGCTCCAACTTCAAACTATACTTGTAAATGGAAAAGTCTGGATATTTTTTCTAACTTTCTCTGTTTTAGGTCTTAGGACCAATACTTCCAGGGCAAGAGATTCCATTGCCACTGCACTTGGCTGAGTCTGGCCAAATTAGGTGGCATCCAGGTGGCACACATTACTTGTGGAGTGAAGCACATTCACTATCAAATATACTATCTCAAGAAAATAGGCTTGGATATTTGAGATCATTCGTGTGCTATCCCTCTCATCCTAGTAGTGATCCATTCCGTTGTTGTATATCTATTCAAGATCATGGTCTGTGTTCAGCAGGTGCTGCGGAAAAACATTCATCAATTAATATTCATGAGACTGAACAACTTATCTTCAAAAGTAACAAGTCAAAGTTTCCAAAGAAACATGTTATACGCCATGTGAGGCTGAGTACTCCTTTGTTGGTGAAAAATTATCTTCCTACATGTTTATCCTGCATTGTAGAAACTGGTGGAGTCACACATTCTGTTTCTCTTTCAGAGGTTTGGTTATAAGCCGCTTTTATTAATTTTATCTGGATACTGTGCTGTTTTCTATAGTTTTGAACATATTACTTTTATTTTCTATAATTATATTCTGACAGTACTTTAGTTTCAGGTCGGTACTGCTTCTGTTTATCATGTTGATTCTGCACATGACCTAGTACTAACTTTTGAAATGAAAGGATTCAGGCAAGTGACATCAAAGTTTCCTCGAGCAGAATCATTCTCTTCTATGGGCAGGTTAAATGGTTCCTTCTACTTTTCATCTGAAAAATTGGCGTTCTATCCTGAAAACTCAAGTGGTAGTATATTGTTTAAAATGTTTGCCTTAATACTGTTGATAAATCACATGTTTTATATATAGGCTGACCTAATTTTTAATTATGTTAGGTTCTGTATGTGTCACACTTGATAAAACAATGGATGCATCTTGTGGGGCAAGAGAGATATGCCTGTCAGTTCCCTTTTTGCTTTACAATTGTACCAGTCTGTTTCTCACCATCTTAGATGTCAACCATGAGGGAAAGGGAAATGCTGTTGTTATTCCTTCAAGTTATTATGAGATTGAGCATAAACAGCTTCTTGATGGAAAGGATGGTCTTGCCCTTATATCTTCCGAGTCAATATCATCTTCTGATCCCTTTCTTTTAGATAATAATTTGGAGGCCAGAAAACAGGACAATGTGTCTACAAAAATGGATTGCGATCAATCTTCAGTGTCTTATGAAGTTTCTCATTATAGTGAAATAGGTCATAAAGTTGGAAGCAGTCCATCTTATTTGCCAAGGAAAGCTGGAAAGGATGCTGGCTATATGCATGATGGAGGCAGCAGAAAAGCTAAGCCATATATCTATGGTCCTACTGTCCGTATTCCAGCTAATGAACTTCTGGTTAAGCTGAGCGCTGCATTGTCAAAATCCAGATCTAGCACCAGTCACAACCAAACTTGGTCAAAACCATTTTCTCTTATTCCAGAAAGTGGGTCAACAAATATCATTGTCCCTCAGCCATTTGCTTCTGGCGCATTTTTAATATCTGCTGCATCAGTCCCTGTTGCTGGAGAGCTGTCCGGGAGGACAAGGGCTATTACTTTTCAGCCTAGGTAATTTGCAAAGTAAAATAGGACATAATATAGGGTGCACAGTAAAATGCTCTCCAAATTTTACCTCTTTGTTTTATGTCATTTATATTTTAAGTTTAATGTTGCTTCCACATTCTTATTCTGGTTGCTATCTATAAAACATTTGCTGTAGCAAGATGGAAGAAGGCAATGAGCCTTAGTTTCATTAAATGAATGACATAAATTTAACAAAGGATCATCAGATGGGAATCAAAAGCAGCTAACTGGTTCTTATTCTGCATGTGCTTTGGATTGGTAACTTCTTCACACAGACATTAAATCCATTATAAGCAGCAACCATGTTGCAAGCGCTTACTAGTGGAGTTGAAAAGACAAAAAAAGGTTTGCTTTTTCTCTATACTAGATTTGTATGTTTAGGAACATAGTTAATTCATATTTCTGTGAATAGGTGCTTTTTGATGATCATGAAAATGTAAACAATCTCCTGCTATCCTCTAATATATTTTATTGTGATTAAAGGCCTTCTGTAGGTGATAGACCATTCCTTTCTTTACAATTGTTAAATTTTATATGTTTTTCCTTGTTAAGTACTTTTAATCAACATGCAAGTACTGGTAAATTACCATACAGCTTTTTACCAATATATTGGTTAAGAAAATGTGAAAGTGCATTTCTCAACCTCAATTTTCAATTATTTCAGTAATCATGTGTAGTTGGTATACTGCTCGATAGATCGTATCAGTTATCATAAGTCAAAATCAGTACTGGACTGGTATATAAAACCTTGTTTCTGATAGCTTAATGCACCCTGGTTAATCTCTCTTTTTTTTTCCTTGCAGATATGTCATTTGTAATGCGTGCACTAAAGACTTGTTTTACAGACAAAAGGGAACTAACATTTCTTACCATTTGGGTATTGGGCAACATTCTCATCTTCACTGGTCCGATACATCAAGGTTTCTGCTATTGTATTACAATATAACTTACTGTCTTTAGTGTAATCACCCCATTTACTGGTTTCCCAGTCTCTTATGCTCTTATTTGCATGTAGAATACTTCTCGAAAGTGAAATATAGTTAGTTTGGTAGTGTATATTCACAATCTAAGCATCAATTTAATGTCATTTTCAGTTGATTCATAGACATTGTATATTTTCAGTGTTATTTTAGATTAATAAATTTTTCAATGCAAATACTCAATCAAGATGTTGTTAAAACTTAAAAGGTAATATTAGTAATCAGAGTTTGTGAAATACCTCTTAAATGGACATTCGTTCCACTTCTTAGCCATACTAGGAGTTATATATTATTTGGTAAATTAATAGGAATTTAAGTCATGGTATGGGGGGAAAAAGTGTCTGATGTACTGCTCCATTGACTTGTAGAATCCAAGATGGCATAAACTTGTTTCATAAGCATGTTGATTCCAGCATGTTATATCCATTATAGATGCAGATCTTGTCTATTGATGCAGCATAAACTTCTGGATCCTTACCACCTCAAGTTCCTATATGTTAATTGGAAGTATGTTTAGTGATGTTCTGTTGACCTCCACTCTCCAATGACTATTTGATATTAATTCTTTATAGACAAGTAACTGTAGGTCTCACTACTTGACAGAAGTTAAAATTATTGTTGGAAGTTGCAGCTCATATTATATTTACACTTGTCATGTTGGCACTTATATTAGGTAAAGATTACTGTTAAACTTCTAAAATCTAAGGCAATTTTGTCCAGAAAGCATAAAAAGATTATTGTCTTTGACCAATGTCAAAGATCCTGCATGCTATGGCCTCTAACATCTATATATAGCTATAATTCTTATAACTGTTGTGTGCTCCTGCAGACTGAATTTAGTTTGTTAGCTCTTTTTTTGGCATTTTAGATATGGCTATTTAAACTGCTCATGGTTTTATAGTCTCATTCCAAGATCTTAATGTGGTTCGAGTTCTTCAACAAAAAATAATAATAATAACTTTTTTGTTAAAGTATTTGTTAAAATGTTGCTTTCGCTTTCTTTCTTTCAGCACCTCATGTAAAATATCTTGTTGAATACTAATTCATGAGCATTAAGCTGCTGCAGAGAACTACTCATTGCCCTTCGATTTGGTGAACCTGGTTCTCAGTGGTCAGGCAGCTTCCTTCCAGATTGCCTTGGGGATGCTCAAGTGAAAATGAGAAATTATATAACTGGTGTATCGAACATGGTTCGAGTTGAAGTACAAAATGCTGATGTGTCAATAAGCAAAGAAAATGTGATCAAAAACCCCAGTGGACATTCTATGACACATCTAATTCTTCTATCCGATGACAAAACTGGGTTTATGCCATATAGGATAGACAATTTCTCGATGGAGGTAATTGCTTCCTGAAGCAAGTTTATTATGATTTTACTGGCCTCATGGTACAAACGATGTGTTATTTTTATTCTTGCTAACATTTCTACTCAAACCATTTTCCATTCTTATAATTTGTTCAACTAAGCTTGTTCATATTTGCTATTCCTTAAGGTTAAAGTTATCTTTGTGATAAGTGTAAGATTAAAAGGACAAAATAAATGATTTTGTGTGTTATAAAGAGATTTATGTAGTTATTGTGCATCGAGCTAGTATAGCATGTGATTTTGATGTAATGTAAAGATGAAGAAGATATTGTTTGTGGAATTAAAACAAGATGGTTAAAATGATGACTGTCAAGAATATTGCTTGATTATGGTAAATGTCAATATTTCAAATACTGGTTGGAGTTCACAGATGGAGACCTGATTGAAACCATGAATTAATATTTATATGTTCTTAATCAAGGAATGCATTTTCATATCAGACCTGTACCAGTACATGGTCGGACCAGTATATACTGTCAGTATTGGTGTAGCAACACTTGGTACACTGTTATGTACCGGTTTGTGAGGAAAGGCTGAAAAATCAGCCAAAACTTGAAAAATTAGAAGAGAAGGAGGCAGCAGAGCAGGGAAGGAGGAGAAGAGGGCCTAGAAGAAGAGGAGAGGCAGTGATGCAGAAGGATAGGAGGGAAGGAGGAGGAGAGGCGGCTGCACAGAAGGAGAGGAGTGAAGTAGGTGATGGAAAAAAATGAGGGGAGAAGGCTGCAACAGAGGAGGAAAGGAGGCTGTGGAGGAGCAGAAGAATACCAAGTACCAACGCTAGGGCTGGTGGCAGCGGCACACATAGGCAGTGATGGAAAGCGAGAAACGAGGGATGCAGGTGATGGCTGACACAGACATGGGGGAAGGGGAGAATGCAGGAGAGGATAACTCAGGGTTTTACTTTCTATTTTCAAAATTTATTAAAAAACGGGTTGGGCTACTGCCTGGCCCAGGCCCATTACCAAGTGGTAAGCCTGTATTGCCTGGTTCACAAGGCTTACCAAGTGGTAAGCCTGTATCGCACCTGAACCGCCTGAAATTGGGCTGGTCCTCATGCAGGTCAGCAATCAGACTGCTAAATACTTGTCATACCATACCGAACCAGGCGGAATTGCATTCCTTGCTCTTAATAATTAATATGACTAAGTATATTGCCCTAATGGCAGCAAAAGATCCAACCAATCGATCCCAAATAGTTGGGATATTACAGCTTGTTGTAAAGTGAAAATCTCTGTGGCTGGACTTTATGGTGAGAATTCATATTGCTGACATTCTTGTAATTTGGGTTATGCAGAAATATGTTCAGAGTCCGACTGCTGTGTCTCTCTTTATCATCCCCGCCTGTTTTTTTATTCCTTTTATGCCCATTGTTTTCATAATAAACTGCATTGGATAGGCTTAATCTATTCTTTGCTCTACAAAGAAAGTACCAATATCAGATAGTAAAAATGTGACCAGGATAGAAAATTGATCTTGTACCATTAGGACTTCTAATTTATACTGCTGTATTCCATATATTTTGAAGCTTGGTAGATTAGCCTTTTTGCAGAGACTCCTTTTTCATCAAATTCAAGTGCTGCCATCAATGATTAGAAAACTTTCTGTCAACCATTGCTTGTCCTATACAATTGAAATAATTCCCTAACATAGGAACATCTCTTTTATAGAAGTAAATTTTAGCTTCATATCATATTTCTCCCTCTGCAAGCTTCCTTGTATAAAAAAAACTTGATTGAAGTGTATTAGTTAATGTTGCTTTTGTTATTCAGACATTGCGGATTTACCAACATAAATGTGAATCATGTGACACCACAGTACATCGTTACACATCTTACCAGTATGCATGGGATGAACCTTGTTACCTTCATCGTCTCATTGTAGAGGTATGAGCAATGTCTTCTCCTTTTGGGCCTTGAGCTTCCAGTTTCATCGTTATATATGTCAATATGTGTGTTTTGTTAGGTTCCTGGTGAGCGAATTTTAGGAGCATACAGTCTAGATGATATAAAGGAGCATGCACCTGTGTACTTGCCTTCAACAACTGAGGTACATGAATATCATTTTTTGTTGAGAATCAGAATTATTATCCATCTCATCAGTTATGCAATTGATAGCTCTCATGTATAAATAACTGTATTGCTGTTGTTATGATGTTCCTTTTCTTGGATTGTAGGAAGTTGTGATGTAAGTTGTTGGAAGAAACATCCAAGTCATCATCTCTTTTGGCATAAATTTCCTTTGTAATCATTGTGATTTTCTTCTTTCTTAGCTAAGAAAAACTTAGTCATATGGTCTGTTGGATATATTCTTTGCAGAAACCTGAAAGAAGGCTCTATATCTCGGTACATTCTGAAGGAGCAGTCAAGGTATCTCTTGTTCTTCCAAGTTCTATAGTCTGATATAGAATTTTTATAAGGTGCATTACTGAATCGCTGAATATTCTTCATTCTCATGCTACAGGTGCTCAGTATCATCGACTCAAATTATCATATTGTAAATGAAAAAGAGGGGAACAATTTCCTTGGATCCAGGGATAAAAAGGTTGTTGATCAGAAGATGGACTGTCATGCTGGTTTCACTGAAGTGTTCACATTACATGTTCCGTTTCTTGGGATTTCCTTGATGAATCCCACTCCTCAGGTAAATGAAGTATTTCTATTCTTAACCATGATACTGTATCGATAGTTTCGAGTATCTTGTCATCAAGAGCTTATTGTTTATTTGAAGGAATTGGTTTTCGCATGTGCAAAGGACACAACAGTTGTTTTGATGCAAAGTATGGATCGTCAAAAGATATCATTCAGAACCTTATCCCTTCAAATTGATAATCAGCTGCCTGATACTCCGTATCCCATAGTGCTCTCATTTGACCAAGGACACAGAGGCCGATCCACAAACATCTTGAAAAGTGGGGAGAATAAGTTAAATTTTCAGAAAGAGACGAATTTTGAAAATACAATTGAACCTGTCTTTTACCTTGCTGCATCCAAGTGGAGGAATATGGACAAATCATTGGTGTCGTTTGAATATATAGACTTAGGGTACTTTTCAGTTCTTAATTTTACATTTTTTTAATATGTGCATTGAGGATCTCATGTATTTATGCTATCTCTTTGTAGTTTGGCCCCTATGTGTATTGAGCTTGAAGAACAAATACTATTGAGCTTGTTCGAGTATTTTAGAGCAGTATCATCAAGACTAGAGAACATAAGCGTAGGAAAAAATTTTGGATTGTGTAACCGGAACTGCAGTTCAGATGGGAACCTGGATAATGCTCAGGACTATAATGGAAAAAATGTGTTAACAGAGAGTGAATTTATTGGAACCGAAGAAAGGTGTGGATTATTGCCTTCTGTATTTCCAGTTGGAGCCCCATGGCAACAGATTTATCTTTTGGCAAGAAGGAAGAAGAAAATATATGTTGAAGCTTTTGAACTGGCTCCTATAACATTATCCTTAAGGTGAATATGTGAAAGTTGCTATTTACTGTTTTTCTAAGATTTTTTTATACTAGATAATGATGAATAACATGAGAAAAATGCTATGTCTTTTAACACATTCAATTTTTTCAAGGAAGAATCTTCTTGTTATCTTTAACTAAAAGTTCATTGTTCTAATGATTAGCTTCTCAAGCACTCCTTGGATGATAAGGAATGAAGTCCATGCAGATATCGAATCTTTAGTTCACATCCCTAGTAACACACTTCAGGTAGCTATGCTATCTTTGTTATGAGAATTGAGTACTCCTGTAGACATTTTCTGTAAGACAGATTTGACAACTTTATGGTTTAACGTTTTTATTGGTAAATCTAGATGTGTATTACTAGATAGTCTAGAGCATAATATGTAAATAATCACCTAGATATATAGATGTTACCTCATTCTTAGAGGGATTGGTAAATTTATAAGTATGGTTACAATAAAAAACAAATATATGATCCGGTCCCTATTTTATTTTCTTATTTCTTCATGTATGCTTTCTCTCTGATATCCAAGCATAAATTTGTGAATGAGAAAAGTTTGTTTTCATGTAGCTTTGTGTTTACTGACTGCAACTTGATAATCGTTTTAAGCAAGGTTTGATTTACCAGTCCGAGCCGGTGTGCCGGCTGTGCCGTGTCGCTCTGTACTGGTGTACCGACACATGGTATGTCGGTGCGTACCAAAGTTTCGACAAGGACGAATAAGAGGTTGAAGAGGAAGGTCCGGTGGAGGAACAAATGAGGAAAAAGGAGAAAGGAAGAAGGAAGAAGAAGAAGAAAGAAAAGGAGAACTGTAGCGATACCTGGGAAGCAGCGGCAGCAGCAAAGGGAAGCAGTAGCATCACAGCGGCAAAGAGGTGGTGCCGCTGCAGCATGGCAACGACAAAGCGGCGAAGAGGCGGCGCCGCTGCAAGATCGTAGCGGCGAAGTGACGAAGAGGCAGCGCGGCTGCAGCATTACAGTGGCAAATCAGTGAAGAGGTAGCGTTGCTGCAGCTCCGCTGCAGCGCTGCAGCGCCGAAGAGGCAGTGCCGCTGCTTCATACGCGAGAAGAGCCCTATTATGCTTCTTTTTTTTTAACACTGAAATGGACTGGTGCCCACCACTTTTTTATTTTTTTTATTATTTTAATGCAGACTGCCTGAAACAGGGTGGTCCGCGTATCAGTCCACACCTGGACCGGTATATACCGCCCAAACCGTACCATTTTGGGCGGTACAGCAATCCCTGGTTTTAAGTATATTTGTGCTTTTGACCGTTGAAGATTTCCTTTTGTTTATATGCTTGTCCTTAAAAGTGGTGATTATTCAATAGATTTTTTTTCTCTTCTGACAACATAGTTCAGCACTGATAGTTTGTTAAAAGGTGACTCCAGTAAATAAAAAGAGTACTGTTAATTGAACCTTAGAAGTATTCATACTGAGTTTGTTATCAAGGGGAAATTTTTGTACTGAGGATAGTAACATTATGCAATGTTTTGCTTAGATGAAAACTTGAAACATGAAGTGTTGAATATGCTTGAACATATACAAAATGGAGACAATATTTTCTTAGTTGCTAGCACACTGGCCATGTCTGACTTTCAAAGACTTCCAATGAGTACCTAAGTCATGTTTGTACCATGCTGGCAGATAGTTCAGAGTTCGACATGAAGGTTCAAATTATACGCCTCCTTGCTTCATCCTTATTTCTTTGAAGGTGTAAATAGGCATATATCTTTTTAATATATGACAAGGGTCCTAAACAAATGTTGTGTGCTAACTAACGTGATTGTTCCTAGTATTTAAGAATCTACAATCAGATCAATCTTTGTGTTTCAGGTTAATCAGAGAAGCTAGGTAATTCATATAATTGGAAATCTAGGAAGTGCAAAAAAGTTCATCATTCTCTAAACTACCAGCTAAAATAAGCTATAAGAGTTTAACGAGATATGTAAGATTAGGGCAGTAGGCTGCATGAGGTTCCCTCTGCTGCAAAGTATGGGGATGATCAAATGTGCACAACCTCTCTCCATCACATTGAGAGGCAATTTTTGCAATTCAAACCCATAATGGCAGGTCAAATAAAGAGATGCCACTTATGTGCCAGGGCTTTTGAACTGATTACCGTGGAGATCAAAACTGTCAACTTAAGAAATTTTTGTATGCAGATTTTATTTGTTCTCCAATTCACTTGTTAGTTGGATAAGATGCTGTTGAAGTGGTTAACGGGATATATCTAGTATCAGTGAAATTATCATTCTTGCATCTGTGATTCTCTAAGCAAGACAGAAGATTTATGAATCCTGCAAAAGCCTGATTTCTTCAGGCTTTGACCAGTAAATATGATTCTACCTGTCTTATTGCTTGAAAATATTCGGACAATTGTTGCTTTGTTTTCCAGATACTTGAATTCGTGTATACCTGTGGTGCCTGTTTATATTCCTTTGTATTTTTTCATAGATAACTTTCAGTACCTTATATTCATTTGGTTGCAGAGAGGTTTGATGGCTCTTGTAGATGTTGAAGGAGTGCCTGTTCATTTTACACGACTTACACTAGCACATCTTATAGCTAGCCCAGAATCAATCCAAGAGATTATAACTAGACATTACATGAGACAGCTACTTCATGAAATGTATAAGGTGAGTTATGTATAATCTTTTACAGTTTCAGTTTACATTCATTTTCCAGTCCTGCTGGAGTGAATTATAAGGGGTTGAATGTCTTGTCTAGTAAACTGGTACAAATCTTGCAGCCTGATAGCTCCGGACTTATTTTCTCTTGAATCCTGAACATTTTTGCAATATACTTTTGTATCAGAGGTTTCAGTCTGTTTATCCTTCATAGTAATTATATACTAGGAATTAAAATAACTGATATATCCACTATATATCATTATGTCTCTTGTTGACTGATTGTCAGAACGGGTAAAGTTGGGTTGTTATGCTAAAAATAATATAGGGAATATCAGACTTATCTTTTTTTTTTTTCTTTTTTTTTGGTATGATCATGAGCTTCATAGCTTATCTTTCATCAAAGAAAATAGGCAACCTGGCAAAGCTATCTTCCATCCACCTAGATAGCTCAGCATGCACTAAAAAGGTGACCCATTTCTTATATTTTTGCCAAACAGTGTCTAACTTCTTCAAGATTTAAATCGGCATAATCAATGTTAGATCAGTATCTGTTGATTGTAACCATCGTTCGGATTGTTATTTCTATTAGTTGAACTATGGAATAAGTTATGTTAATCCTTAGGGTGTACAATAACACATTTTGGAATAAACTTTGGAATTTATTGTGAACCTAACATGCTAGTTGAGTTTTGGGAAGTTGTCTTTGCAGTTTAAGGTCTTGTAGTTGACTTATCAAAGAGGATAATTATATCCAAATATGTTATTTTTCAATTGATTATTGAAGAATGGTATTATCATTTTCAAAATTCACACCTTAACTAAAACCTTTTAATTTTGTGGTCTTTCCTCAACTACAGGTGCTTGGTTCTGCTGGTGTTATTGGAAATCCAATGGGTTTTGCAAGGAATGTTGGGCTTGGTATCAAGGATTTTTTATCTTTTTCTGGCAAGGGAGTCTTACAGGTGAGCAACATTCACAGTGTTCAAGCTTGTTAGATGGATGATTCATCTCTGTTTCTGAAAATATAATTGACAATTGTGGCAGAGCCCCAGTGGATTATTAACCAGTGTAGCTGAAGGTTCAAGAGGTCTTCTAAGTAGTACAGTATATGCCATAAGTAGCGCTACTAGTCAGTTCAGTAAAGCTGCTCATAAGGTAATTTCTGTTACATGAATTAATCATTTATACTATATCATCAGGTTGTTTCAGATTTTGACATTTGGTTTTTCAGGGAATAGTTGCATTTACATTTGATCAACAGGCTGCTGCTTATCTGGAGGAACAGCAGAATCACCTAGATTCACATGGCAAAGGTGTACTGAATGAATTCTTGGAGGTATAAGTTCATACAATTACTTCTAACCAAAAGCGCACAAAAGGATTCCAACTCAGTATCTTAGGTTACTTGTCTAACATTTGAGCAGTACCTATAGACATGATAATTGGTAAAGTATCTAATACTAATCTGTGACCCTACAAATCTGAATTCAATCCTGCTTATTAATGAAATGCTATTTTTTCTATGGATGAACTTCTCTTTTACATAAAAGGTTTCTTAAAAAGTAAACCAATTTCTTACCTAAGTGATGCATAGTATGCATACTCTGTTGCTCTTCAAAGTGATCTTTTGCGATAAGGAAAAATGTGTAGGAATATTATTGTATTTATTGCACTAGGATGATGAAATAAAGATTGGAACTCTCCCCTTGGGGAGAAAGAAAATTGAAATGATGAGAAAACGAAGAAAAGCGAGACAAAATTACCTCTTTTATTACTGGTAGATTTATCCTTGAAGACTTTATCAAAGTGATCTTTTGCGATAAGGAAAAATGTGTAGGAATATTATTGTATTTATTACACTAGGATGATGAAATAAAGATTAAAACTCTCCCCTTGGGGAGAAAGAAAATTGAAACAATGAGAAAAAGAAGAAACAAGAGACAAAATTCCCTCTTTTCTTATTGGTAGATTTATCCTTAAAGACTTTATCAATATAAAAGAACTCTGTATGGTGTTAATTAAACGACAGTGTAATGTTTATTTCGTATCAGCACATTTGTTTCTAATAAGAAGGATGATAAAATGAAACTTATTTCAACCAATGTTTGTCTATTTTCATACAGGGGCTCACGGGACTTCTTCAATTCCCAATTAGAGGTGCTGAAAAGCATGGCCTACCTGGGGTTGTGTCAGGTAACTTGACCTTCAAATATTGAGTGTGTTTGTGTGGCTTTGTAAGCTCATTTTTCATTTACCATCATACAGGAATTGCATTGGGAACCGCCGGTCTTATTGCAAGACCAGTGGCTAGCATCCTTGAAGCCACTGGGAAAACAGCACAAAGTATCAGAAACAGGAGTCGACCACACCAATCCTGTCACTTCCGTACACGGTTATCAAGGCCTTTAGCCAAAGAACTTCCTTTGTCACCATACTCTTGGGATGAAGCTATTGGAGTGTCATTGCTTCTTCAAGCAGATAGCTCGAGACTGAAGGATGAGATATTTGTGATGTGCAAACCACTCACGCAGGCAGGGAGGTTTATAACTATCAGCAAGAGGCTGGTTTTGGTTGCATCGTGCTCTTGCCTTCTGGGTTTGGGCTCACCGGAGTTTGTTGGTGTCCCTCCTGATCCAGATTGGGTTATAGAAACTGAAATGACTCTGGAGAGTGTCGTTCATATTGATAGGACAGAAGAGACTGTGAATATTGTTGGAAGCTGTGCTGAATCGATATACAAGCAGAAAAAGAGTAGTTCTAGGAATAGACCATGGAATTCTTCGACTTCTGCACCTGTTTTTCACTTGAGTGTTGAACTTGCAAACAAGGAAGAAGCAGAAGATACTTTACAGGTTCTGTTATCGACAATTGAAGAAGGGAAATCCCAGAGGTGGGGGATGCGCATTCTACAACGGAACAATCTCAAGTAAAAGCATGTACGTTATTTAATGATCTAGCGTCGCAAGAACCACTTCAATATACCTATGTTACCATATGGACTGATTACCTATTCTCTAACTCTTGCAGGAGTCATTGGATCTGAGGGTTTGGGAGATCCTGGTGGAGCCTATCTTGGGAGTGTATATATGCACAAAGAGTAATTTGAGAGAACATGGTAGTTTCTTTTATACAGATTAGACAATCCAGCGGCCTTGTCTATTGTACATTGTGTAAATCATCACGGCATTTTGTGCCCCCTTTTGCGGGTTTGGACTAAGGTAAATAAGATAATTTGAAATGGAAAGCTAATCTGATACCTTTGTTTTTCCATGCCATATTTGCATACTAGGAAATTCCTAGGAATTTGTTTTTTGTCAGAATTAGGTAAGGTGCAGTGTCCAAAATGAATAAATGCCAATTGTTTTGACTGTGAATAACTTTATTCAGGGACAAATATATACCAATTATTACACAGCTAATGCTTCACATTAGGATGGTGAATGGTACTTTGATCTGATGGCCACCTATTTTAAGATCAAACTTTCTGTTGATACTGCTTTTTGTAATTGTGGCATTTAGTTTATGTTGATGCAAATAGAGGACCAAATGTTTCAGACAGTGACTTCTAAATTTGTTTCAGATGCTTGTTGGTATGTCAGATGATTGTCTGTTGACACTCCCCCACAAAGAACCTGTGTGTTATTGTTCGAATAAAATTTTAGGATAATTCATTTGGCTATTCAATCCAACATCTTGGCTCGATGGAGCAACAATGATATTTTATTAGATATGCCATCACATCTCCTTGAAGTTATCCCAACTAATTTTGGATATTCAAAGTTCTTCTCCATTGACTAGTGGAACTTCTCTTCTGGAAGCATATGACTTTAGACCCATCTAGATAACTTATTATATTGCACTTTAGTCTACTAGCATGTGATTCGAGAAAACCAGCTCATAGATAAATCTCATTGAAATTTCCAACAAATCAACTAAAGTGAGAAGAGAAAAGTCTGGAGCTACTAAATTCCCTTTTGTTATAATGTCTAATGACTTGAGAATGACAGCTTCTGGAGATGAAGATGGGGCCCTTGTCTACATGTGGATCAAAAGTCTCGGATGCAATGGCCACAATCTTGGACTTGGTATATAGGTAGATGTTGAATGATGATTATTAATATGTGAAATCATCATTAGTATTCGCTTCAATATTTTATTATCTTGGATGAGGTTGGCTTGTTCTAATTTCTGGATTCCAATTAAACATCTACCTACCTGATGCAAATTCTGCAATTCATTTGATAGATCGAACATGAAGCATTAATGATGATGCAACTGGAAAGTTACGTAGAGCAACGGTAAGATTGTTCCTTTACGATACGAAGATGACTACCACTAGGTTTACGTCGTCGAATCGTATTACTGCTATGGTGGATGTAACACCAGATTTGTTGTCTTTGCCTCAGTCCGAAGTCCTGAATGATGTTGAGAACCCAACAAAATTATTGGAGTCATGAAAGTGGCCGTATGAATGCAAACCGATAAGAGCTTATTCTGGTGGACTGTTGCATTGGTCAAGTGGCTGATGCAAATGCTGTATCAGCTGAGAAGACGACCAATTCACTCATCACCTCAGGCTGAGGCTTTTTCCAATCCCATGAGGTGTTGGCTGATTTCTTCTGACTGCTATTCTAACTTGTTATCACAGGTTCAATGTTCATGTAGAAGCCCCAAATCGCCCGGCACTTCTTCCTCACCGACCGCACCATCTCTCTCTCTCTCTCTCTATATATATATATACGTAGCCTTCCCTTTCCCTGCACTCAGCCATCTGCTTGCAGAGCTTTCCTTCCCTTCATTAAGGTACTACGACTCACCACAACATGGTCACCGGCTGCTGCACCAACGAGGTGACGGTCAACGTCAGCGTCCACAGGATGTGGAAGGCGGCCGCCTGCGAGGATCACATCCTGCTGCCAAAGATCATTCCTGAGTACTTCGCTGGCGCAGAGCTCGTCGGCGATGGCGAAGCTGGCAGCACAAAGACCTTCCACTTCACTCCAGGTTTAGATTTTCATGCTGCTTTCCGACATTCGTGTGCGTGCGAGAAGAGATCGCAAAACAAGGATGAAAAATAATCTCACATCGATAAAAAGAATCGGATGATACATATCGAAACCTTTTTGGTTGAATTGATGTATGATCTGTTAATTGGAACTAATTTGGGCATGGAACTGCAGCCGCAGAGCCACTGACCTTCGTGAAGGACCACGTTGAGGTGTTGGACCACGGAAGCCACACGATGAGGTACAAGGCGATCGAAGGAGGTCACCTCGGCCGAACGCTCAAGTCGCACGCGTTCGAGGTCAAGTTCGAAGCGACGGGCGCCGACAGCTGTGTCGTGAAGACCAAGACCGAATACGATACGATCGACGACGCGCCGCTGCCGGAGGACGAGGTGCAGAAGATGACGGACGTGCCAGTACGGATGATGAAGTCGGTGGAAGCCTATCTGATAGCCAACCCCGGTGTTTGTGCCTGAGCCCCTGAGCCTGTGGGCTTTCGTGTGCCGACGCTGGTGCTTCCAGTGTCGTAGTGCTTGTCATTGGGCGTGGATCAATCAATAATGAGGTGATGCAGCAGTGCTGGAATCATCACCTTTAGAGTGAGAGAGTGAGAGAGAGATAGGACATCACATGTTGCTGCCATCTCTCTCTGTCTTGTTCTTTCCATCTTCTGCAAGATGTGGTGTTTTGTGTGGTCGTCTAAGGACATACATATATATATCTACAAATAAGATGTGATTTCTTTGGTATCATTCTTAGTAGTCTCTTTTAAAGATTCAAAGACTAGCGTAATCCAAATTAAACATGGATTTAATTGATTTTACTTAAACTATATGACATGTTTATAATGTTTATTCGTAACGAGTCAACCTTTTCGTAATTTCATTTATAAACAAGTTACTGGTAAATGAATACATGAACAAACAATCGATGTCAACTTAGCAAAATATACCTTAGGATTATATAACTAAAATTGAATAAAATACCTTCTTAGACGACTAAAATGGATTGCATTTTGTTGAATCTCGTATTTTGATGATGAAACTACTTGATATATGTTTATGATTTAATCTGCGTTTTGAGTGACGCAGGATGCTTCGATCTGGATGAGACAATTAAAGCAGGAAAATCATGTTGTGCCGGAGGAACATGTCAGAAGATTGGACGTCGGGCCGGTGGATCGGTCGACGTATCGACAGAAGGCTTCGGGTCGTGGACTCGGGCATCAGGCCAAGAAGAGCGGGTATTGTGCCAAGGATATCGGAGTTGCGGAGTCAACAGGCCGATTGGGCAATAGGCTACAGGAAAGGACGATGCGCCGAAGAATCGGACGAAGCGTCGAGGGACTAATGACATGCCGGACAACTTGGTTAATTGCTTAGGATTAATTGTCTCAATCGAAGTTTTTGTTTTACATGTGCAGGATTAACTACGATGAAAGTAACACATGCAGCAGGAGTTGTGCCGGAGTCATGACAATGATCACGCTGGAAGTTCGAGAGCTCGACGGAAGTTCGGACAGTCGTCGGAGGTTCTGCGGGAACAAATCCGAGAAGTCCAGAAGCTTGCCAAAGGAGCTCGTCGGAACTTGCCAAGTGGATCGTCGCAGTCCAGGAGTTTGCCGGAAGTCCGCAGAAGCATCACCGAGGGTTAATCGGATGATCGACGGAAGTTCGCCGGAAACTCGTCGGAAGAAGCGAGTGACGCACCGAAGCAAGCTGCAGAATATGTCTTAGGAAATAATCGTAGTTAGCACTTTGATTAAGTTAGAAATGGGAGGTGATCCCATTAGCTTAATCCTGGGGCAATTGGGCCCCTGAAGAACTCAAATTGGGTCGAATGGTTCAACCCATTCGGACCCAGGTTGCTGTGGGAGGTGCAACCGCCCAGGCAGGGAGGTAGCACCACCCAGGCTATGTCTCCCAGCGAGACTGGGCGGTGCAACCGCCCCAGCCAAGAGGTGCAACCGCCCAGGGCTCAGTCTCCGAGCGAGACTGGGCGGTGCAACCGCCCCTGATAGAGGTAGCACCGCCCAGAGGCTCAGTCTTCGAGCTCTGCCAGGCGGTGCAACCGCCCCAGTCAGGAGGTGCAACCGCCTGATCCCGGAATTCCGGGATTTGATCGTTTTGAGCTCCAAATTTGAACTGGGTTGGGGCCTATAAATACCCCACCCATTCAGCACTGAAAAGATACAGACCTACACCGAATTCTTGATCTTTTCTATGATTCTAAGAGCTCAAATTTGTGTAAAGTCCAAAAGTTCTCCTCTTTCTGTTCTTCAAGTCTTGAGTTGTAAAGAGAGGAGAGAAAGGTTCTGTAAGGGTTGTCTCCTGAGCCCGTCAAAAGGAGTGAAACTGTAAAAGGGCAGTTGGCCTTCTCCTATTGAATGAAGGCCTCTAGTTGACGTCGGTGACCTCGTCGGTGGAGGAAGCCAAAAGTGGAGTAGGTCAAGACTAACCGAACCACTCTAAATCTCTGGTTTGCTTTTATTTTGAGCACTTTATCATTACTGCAAACCTCCTACATAGCTACTGCTCTCTGCGCTTTTACGAACAAGTTTCTAAGTTCTGATCTTTCCGAATCTGCATTCAGACGTAAATCGGTGTTTTCGTACGATCTTTACATTGCAGTTTACATTTACGTTTTGATTCTATTTATAACTACAAACTGTCTTCTGCGCTTTTACGAACGAGTTTCTTTGCAGTTTATGTTTACGTTTTGATTCCATTTATAACTGCAAACTGTCTTCTGCGCTTTTACGAACGAGTGTCTAAGTTTAGATCTTTCCGAATCTGAGCTTAGACGTAAACTGCGCTTAGACGCAAACTGTGTTTAGACGCAAACTGCGCTTAGACGCAATCTGCGCTTAGACGCAAACTGCGCTTAGATGCAAACTATGCTTAGACGCAATCTGCATTTAGACGCAAACTGCGTAAACTGCGCTTAGACGCAAACTGTGTTTGGACGTAAACTGCACTTAATCATAAGTAATTTTAGAATCGACTTTTGCATCAAAATAGTTTTTATCGAACGAACGCAGCTTTCGTTTTTAATCGCTGAAAGATTTCCGCTGCACTAATTCACCCCCCCCCCCCCTCTTAGTGCTCTCGATCCTAACATATTTTGCTTGCTCTGAAAGATTGTACAACAAAAAATTGAAGGCTAATCTGTCGTCCATAAAGTTGAAGTACATAGGTGAAACGTATCTTAGAATTTCATCGAATCTTGTGTTTGTTCAAAATTTATATAATTAAAATTGAACAAAATACTTTCTTAGACGACTAAAATGGATGCATTTTGCTTGTTCCGAAAGATTTTACGATAAAAAATTGAAGGCTAATCCGTCGTCCATAAAGTTTAAGTACATAAGTGATAACGTATCTAAGAACTTTCATGTTAACATGGCACGTGAGATTTGACGTAATAGTGATGTGACCTTATCTACAAACTCGATAAAAACAAATTAATTATTCTATTTTTTTAAGATAAATACTGGTAATACGGCAACATCAAAAATATTATATCGTACAAACCAGATGCAAATTCTGCAATTCATTTGATAGATCGAACATGAAGCATTAATGATGATGCAACTGGAAAGTTACGTAGAGCAACGGTAAGATTGTTCCTTTACGATACGAAGATGACTACCACTAGGTTTACGTCGTCGAATCGTATTACTGCTATGGTGGATGTAACACCAGATTTGTTGTCTTTGCCTCAGTCCGAAGTCCTGAATGATGTTGAGAACCCAACAAAATTATTGGAGTCATGAAAGTGGCCGTATGAATGCAAACCGATAAGAGCTTATTCTGGTGGACTGTTGCATTGGTCAAGTGGCTGATGCAAATGCTGTATCAGCTGAGAAGACGACCAATTCACTCATCACCTCAGGCTGAGGCTTTTTCCAATCCCATGAGGTGTTGGCTGATTTCTTCTGACTGCTATTCTAACTTGTTATCACAGGTTCAATGTTCATGTAGAAGCCCCAAATCGCCCGGCACTTCTTCCTCACCGACCGCACCATCTCTCTCTCTCTCTCTCTATATATATATATACGTAGCCTTCCCTTTCCCTGCACTCAGCCATCTGCTTGCAGAGCTTTCCTTCCCTTCATTAAGGTACTACGACTCACCACAACATGGTCACCGGCTGCTGCACCAACGAGGTGACGGTCAACGTCAGCGTCCACAGGATGTGGAAGGCGGCCGCCTGCGAGGATCACATCCTGCTGCCAAAGATCATTCCTGAGTACTTCGCTGGCGCAGAGCTCGTCGGCGATGGCGAAGCTGGCAGCACAAAGACCTTCCACTTCACTCCAGGTTTAGATTTTCATGCTGCTTTCCGACATTCGTGTGCGTGCGAGAAGAGATCGCAAAACAAGGATGAAAAATAATCTCACATCGATAAAAAGAATCGGATGATACATATCGAAACCTTTTTGGTTGAATTGATGTATGATCTGTTAATTGGAACTAATTTGGGCATGGAACTGCAGCCGCAGAGCCACTGACCTTCGTGAAGGACCACGTTGAGGTGTTGGACCACGGAAGCCACACGATGAGGTACAAGGCGATCGAAGGAGGTCACCTCGGCCGAACGCTCAAGTCGCACGCGTTCGAGGTCAAGTTCGAAGCGACGGGCGCCGACAGCTGTGTCGTGAAGACCAAGACCGAATACGATACGATCGACGACGCGCCGCTGCCGGAGGACGAGGTGCAGAAGATGACGGACGTGCCAGTACGGATGATGAAGTCGGTGGAAGCCTATCTGATAGCCAACCCCGGTGTTTGTGCCTGAGCCCCTGAGCCTGTGGGCTTTCGTGTGCCGACGCTGGTGCTTCCAGTGTCGTAGTGCTTGTCATTGGGCGTGGATCAATCAATAATGAGGTGATGCAGCAGTGCTGGAATCATCACCTTTAGAGTGAGAGAGTGAGAGAGAGATAGGACATCACATGTTGCTGCCATCTCTCTCTGTCTTGTTCTTTCCATCTTCTGCAAGATGTGGTGTTTTGTGTGGTCGTCTAAGGACATACATATATATATCTACAAATAAGATGTGATTTCTTTGGTATCATTCTTAGTAGTCTCTTTTAAAGATTCAAAGACTAGCGTAATCCAAATTAAACATGGATTTAATTGATTTTACTTAAACTATATGACATGTTTATAATGTTTGTTCGTAACGAGTCAACCTTCTCGTAATTTCATTTATAAACAAGTTACTGATAAATGAATACATGAACAAACAATCGATGTCAACTTAGCAAAATATACCTTGGGATTATATAACTAAAATTGAACAAAATATCTTCTTAGACGACTAAAATAGATGTATTTTGCTTGTTCTGAAATATTCTACGACAAAAAATTGAAGGCTAATCCGTCGTCCATAAAGTTTAAGTACATAAGTGATGATAACGTATCTTACAACTTCATCGAATCTTGTATTTGTTCAAAATTTATATAATTAAAATTGAACAAAAGACCTTCTTAGACGACTAAAATAGATGCATTTTGCTTGCTCTGAAAAATTTTATGATAAAAAATTGAAGGCTAATCCATCGTCATAAGTGATAACGATATCTCATAACTTCATCCAATCTTGTGTAGATTCAAAATTAAATGTTAACATGACACATGAGATTTGACGTAATAGTGATGTGACCTTATCTACAAACTCGATAAAAACAAATTAATTCTTCTATTTTTTAAGATAAATACTGGTAATACGGCAACATCAAAAATATTATATCGGACAATTTGGTTCTTCCTCTTAGTTTCAAACATGAAACTCCACAAAGACGGCAATAAAATAAAATTAATGAAGAAAAATGCAACACGACATCAACTCATCGTGATCTCACTCAGCCTAACAAAGAATATAATAATAAACTACACCCTTGAATGAACTGTTAATTCTTTCATTAAATGCATGAAATATGGTGAAACTTTGTTTCTAACATACATACATACATACATACACTCGATGCCAATTTCCTTCATATTTTAATCTGACGAGCATATGCTCGAAGAATCCGATCATTCTCGACTACGGCTGATGACATGGGGCTGCTCAACAATGAAGACCGCAAAGTCTGCATGCTTGTGAGCTTTGAAGTCTTCGCTTCAGTCAACAAATACTAGCTAGTTTGAATGCTTCCAAGTTTACCATGACATCCACTTCTTAGAACATTGAATTGGGATGAGGACGCCAACAAGAGAAGATGAACCGATTCATTGGCATGGAGCGATCTTCGCGTCATCTCAGACCCCCCTTTTTCCAATCTAATCGATGAGGTTACCTAAAGTTCAAACTTCATCTGGAAGCCCGAGATGACCCGGCACTCCATCGCCGTCTATAAATGGACTCTTCCCCTTCCCTTCACCACCAACCCATCACAGCCTGCAGAGCTCTCATCCGGCAAAACACCTTCATCGACGCCATGGTTGCCGGGTGCTGCACCGAAGAGCTGACGCTCAATGTCAGCGTCCACAGAGTATGGAAGGCGGCCGCCTGCGAGGATCACATCCTGCTGCCAAAGATCATGCCGCAGTACTTCTCCGGCGCCGAGCTCATCGGGGATGGTGAAGCTGGCAGCACCAAGATCTTCCACTTCGATCCAGGTTTGGATTCACATCACCAATGCTTCTTTCAGGTAACAGGAAGATCCGTAAACTGTGCTGATTTCTACTGGCAATTCTGTGGATGAGACTGCAGCTATGAAGCCACTGATCTTCGTGAAGAACCATGTCGAAGTGCTGGATCATGGGAGCCACACCTTGAAGTACAAGACCGTCGAGGGAGGCCACCTCGGCCACACGCTCAAGTCGCACACCATCGAGCACAAGTACCACGCCTTGAGCGCCGACACCTGCTCTCTGAAGATCAAGGTGGAGTATGATACCATCGACGACAAGGGGCTCCCCGAGGAGGAGGTGAACAAGATCAAGGAGGGGTCGGTATGGGTCGCCAAGGCTGTGGAAGGTTACCTGACCACCAACCCCGCTGCTTATGCCTAAGCCTCTGGAAACTATCCGTATTGTCTGTCATGTGTGGCTTAATAATGGTGGCGATGCAGCAATACTACTCGTCGTCACCTCGAGAGAGAGAGAGAGAGAGTGTGTGTGTGTGAGACAACATGACATTGTTGCTCTGTTTCTCTCTCTCTCTCTCTCTCTCCCAATCTTTGTGCGTGTGAAGTGTAACGTACGTACGAGGCCAATAATAAGTTGTGCTTTCCTTGGCATTATCATTTTAATTAATATATGTGTGAGATATTATCTCCTCGAGAAGACTGCTGAACCCATCATTTGTATTTAATTATTCGAAAATTCTAAATTATATATGTATTTATCTTTTGGTGTTATTTTGTCTCCAAACTAATTACTAATTATCATATATTTCGAATTAAATGAATCGGATAATTGATTTGTAGCCCCGTCGATACCGTCTGATCTCGATCGGACGTCGCACCGAGCACGCCGGAATGACAAAACTACCCCTCACAAAGCCTTGCTTCCGGGGTATTTTCGTCATATCAACATCTCATGTCGCTAGGGTTTCCGCCGCCACGGTGGCCGTGCAAGCGCCGGCCTCGGTTCTGCCGCCTCACAAGATCAGCTATCCGGTCTTCCGTAGCGAACCTCGAAACTGGACCGTCCGGTGCGGCTCTTAGTGGTCCGCGGGTCCCACTGTCACTCCTTTGTTGACGCATATTATAGAGCCACGTCGTTGGTTTGAGTCTTCCCTGCTTGCTGCGGCGCGGCGGTTTCCCAGCTGGCCCTCGGGTTCCTGCCCCGGGTAATGCGGTAAAGTGCGCCCGCACGGGGAATTAAAATAAGCCGGTGTCGACCAGAAAAGTTGGCTTACATGAACTAGTTGAAAGCTACCATTAAAGTAAGTCTTCCTTGTTTGCCTCTTTCCCTCCACTCCCTCCTCTGTTCCTGAGAGTTCCACACCTCTCGCTATTCCCACGCATGTATATTAGCACAGTGTGGCTCTGAAGGTGCCTCATCTGTGTCTTTCTGAAAGGGATCGGAGGAGGAGATGTCGATAGGCGAGAGGAAGGGAAACGGCGGTGCTCTTCCTCGTTAGCTTCGGATCTCTGGTGGCTGCCGCTTCTGATCGATAAGAAGGTGGATCGGCCCCTGGATTTACCTGCAGTGGAGCAGCTTAAGTGTGAGAGTATGGAATTCCGGCCTGGTTTGACGGATCCGAGTCACGGAGTAAGAGAAATGGTAAGCCTGCTCATGCTTCGTTTCTTGTACTGCTGAGTAGAGTTTGCTGCTGCTGATTCATGTGCTGATTCGCATTGGCTTCTTGTTTCTGGCTTCGATTCGATCTGCAGTCTTCGGGATCTTCAGATCCGAGCAGTAGCACCAGCAGTGGTGATTCCCAGATTAAGCGCTGCGCAGATTGTCGAACCACCACGACCCCTCTCTGGCGAGCCGGTCCTTGTGGTCCCAAGGTATGCGGGTGCGACTGCCGATCTGATCGATTCTTTCTTTTGGGCATGTTTTCTTTCTTGATCTGATTGGTGGACTCGTGATCTGCGGCTGCAGTCGCTCTGCAACGCGTGCGGGATCCGGTACCGGAAGAGCAGACGAGCGGTGCCGGTGTCGAAGGAAGCAGGGACGGGAATGAGGAAGACGAAGAGAGAGATTGACGGCGACAGCGGCGGGGAGAGGTTTGAGGTGTCCTTTAAGCTTCGGATGTTGGGGCCGGGATTGTGCAAGCCGAGATCCATGGTTCAGAAGCAGAGGAGGAGAAGCATGCTTGGGGAAGTGGAGGAGGCCGCAGTCCTCTTGATGGCCCTCTCGTCCGGCTTCCTACATGCCTAGGTTTAAGTCGAACAAGACAAAACGACCTCCTTTTTTGGTGGATGCAATGTAGTGTTGTTGGCTCTAATTATCACTCTTGTGCTACTACTGTATGATGCTGCCAAGCGGTATAGTGAAGCATGTGGTTACCATCTTAGTTATAGTAAGACCTGAACTCCAAAACAGCGATGATATCACCAATTACTTTTGTGGTCGAGTTGGTGAAGCTTTGCTGCGTTGGAGCTCCTCGAATAATAATAGTTTGTAGGTTCTATCTAAATAGTTTGCCGACTGACAAGCTAAAACGTTTGTGCATTTGGGGACCTTTGTGGTGATTGGTTTGAGACAGCATTAGCTTTTGGCAATGGTTGCTCAGTGAAGAAGCATTAGTTTTATTTGTTGAAGGCTCATAATGATTGGAAATGTGTAAAGCTGCCAATGCTGCTTGCGGAATGAACCTTTTTGAGGCAACCGTGGGTTTGAGCTTGTGAAAGGTGCCAAAAGTTGGGAGGATGTGTTGTTGTCTTGGACGATTCCCTTCTTTTGGTTGGTCGGTGATCAGCTGGTACTTGGGTTCTCTCAGTTATATCAGGTAAGAGTGTGCTCAATCATATATATTTCTATTCGAAAATAGTTTAATAGATTGCTTATTTCCACAATATCTAACCAAATGCGAGAATGATTGATGTTGATTGCTATTTGAAAGAAGTCAATAGCTTGCTTATTTCCACACTATCTTATTGATTGATATTTCCATAGCAAGATGATTGACCCTTTTCTTTTTCTCTCTGTTTCATTTATTATACTTCTTCGACTGCAACAATCACACCTGTTTCTTTCATTCTTTAATGTATCAGTGCTTTAGGATTCGTGTCTCTGTTAGATCTGTTCCGAAAGAAAGACAAGTTTAATCTAATAAAAAAAAAGAAAAGAAAAGAAAAGGTCAGTCTGATCAACGGTCGTGGAGAAGCGGATGAAGGGCAGCAGTTTAACCCGTTACTCCATCCGGATCCGACCACCCTTCGAGTGATGGCGGCCTTCCGTTCCATCTCCGTCGTTTCCTACACGGCCGGTGGAAGAGCTCATCGGGTTGCTTCTCCTTCCGCCGCAGGATCTCCGGCCATTTCGAGTTCACGGCAGCAAGCAAGCGATCTGTAGTTCGCGCCGCTTTCGGGAGCCGAACTGGGATTGCTGTTTTAGTCCCACATCGCAAGGGGAGCGGGAGGGGAAAGTGGGGGGCTTGTATATGATGGAGTGGGGGGCAATCGATGATCCATACTTACCTGGACGGGGTCTATGGGCGATCATGAAGGCTCATGGCCTAGATCAGTGACCTCCATTGCACCGGGGAGGGGCGCTGGTCTACCATCTCCCCAAGTGGGAGAGTGGACGTCATAATTTGTGTTAGAGGGGGAACGCGTTCGCGCGGCCCCCGCCAATACTATTCAAGTGTTCTGACGCAACTCGACAGAGTTCTGAATTGGTTAGTGGTAAGTGAGAGCTCTTCCACCGGCCGTGTGGGAGACGACGGAGACGGAAAGGGGAGGCTGCTATCACTCGAAGGGTGGTCGGATCCGGATGGAGTAACGGGTTAATCCGCAGCCTTTCATCCGCTTCTCCACGACCGTTGATAAGACCAACTTTGCCTTTCGGAACCAATCTAACGCAGACACGAATCCTAAAGCACTGATACTAAGAGTTGAACCCCTTCGTCGCTTTCCATCCCACCCCCAATCGCTCCGTCGCCGTCCCGCTCCCCACTCACCGTCTCCGCCCGCGGCCTCTCCCGGAATCGGATCGCGCTGCCCCATCGTCGGCCTCCGCCTCTTCTTCCGTCCGAGGTGAAACGCTCTCCTTCTCCCGTCATCGGTTTGCTTGCCTTGCCCTCGTCCCTCTCTTCGGATGCTGTTGCGCTGCGGTTTCTGCATCATCATGGGTTACGAAGCCGAGATCTTGTAGCCGTTTGGCATGTTGTTTGGAATTAGATGTAGAATAATGATCTGTTTGCCTCGATTTCATCATCGATAAACCGTCTGATTAATTTCTGCTTTCAGCACCAAATCCAGCCAATCAAAGCTTTTCATCTTTAATATTTCAAGATTTTGATGTATAAATGGCAAGGGATTGTTTGGCATTTTCAATGGCTGGAATTTTTGCTTCCTTCGTTGTACTGAAACTATGGGCTATTAGAGAGGAATATTGTTGTTTCTTTTGGAGAAAGAAACTAACTTTAGAGATCAATCGTCATTTTTAGGCCTTATTGAATTCAGAAACTTTACGATAATTGCCATCAGATCACGCGCTTGGTTTCAAGACATTTTACGTTAGTGTTCCATCTAGGGGTTTGAACCCATCATGCATATATTGATTGCTGTGTTTGCTCCAAAACCTTGATTAGTATATTTGAATTGTGGAAAGGTCACCTGGCATTCAGGTACTTGACCCACACTATCCACCACTATTCTTGATTATGATGTATCAATTGCAATATAATTTTCATAGCAGTTCTTTTTCCTCTAAACATTTCAGGATATCTTGTTAAATAAGGTTGAATTTCTTTTAACCAAAACTGGACTTTTGAGAAGTATAATTTAATGCCCTTGAACCTTATGATTTCCTTTGAATCTTGAAGGTGTCGAGATTTATTTTTGAGATTTGTTATCGTTCAGAATAAATCTGCTGCATTTTGTGAATACATTCATAACCTCATAGCTACTATGCATGTGTTGTAGGCATTTCCATTTTGCAACATGATAACTAGTCTGAATTCAAATGGAAAAGTAGTAACTAACAAAAGAAAGGTTCTTGATAACTTAATACTTCTCTTAAGGACTAACCGTAGCAAATAGTTGTCTTAAGGTGTTTCTTGATTGTGGTTCTTTTCTTTCTCGAACACTCGTGACCATGGCATGACTTGTTGTTCCTTCGCCCATCCTTTGTTGGCAATATATATATCGCTCTTTAGAGAGAAATGTGGTCAACACATGTAAGCAAAACTATGTCTAAATCATTTGTTTTCTTTTGATCGTAAAGAATGAAAAAGAGAAAGTCATGGTCATTCATATCCCAAAGCATACAGATTCATTTGATTTTCTTTCGACTTTCTGTCTCTTTTTCTCGGTCTGCAGTAGGCAGTCACAACAGCCACCAGCATCCTCTTCTTCGTTAGAATTGCCAAGAGGGGCCACCATAATCAAATGGCTATCATCGCCAACCATCTTCATTATTAAAAATCTGATATCTTGGGCATTAAGTTTGTTGCAATTGGAAGAAGACGTATAGGATGAGTATGACATTACATTTTTTGCTTTTCATGAATGATCAATCACTGGAGTAAATAAATTGGTTACTGCCATTGAAATCTCACCCCCTGTAATATTGATAATTGTGTAGAAAATTGAGGTTCCCACATGAACAATGTGAGAGTAGATGTACCATGGCAAACGCCGAATGATTCCAGCTTTATGTACATGCACCTGATGTAACCTGTGATGCATTTTCAGGAACAATGGCCAGCAAATCTAGCAGTGATAGTCGGGAGCCAGTGAATGAGCAAATTATTTTAAACACATATGCAAACATGCGGTCAGAAATTAACCAGATCTACTCAAAGATCACTGAGCTAGAGATGGAAGTCAGTGAACACTCTCTTGTAATAGGTGCCATACAACCACTTGATCCATCACGCCGCTGCTACCGGATCGTTGGTGGTGTGCTGGTCGAGAGGACAATCAAGGAAGTCGTGCCTGCTGTGCAGCGCAACAAGGAAGGTCTCGAGGAGGTCATTGCTCGCCTCAACGAGGCACTGGAGAATAAGAAGAAGGAGATTTCAGAATTTGAATTGAAGTATAAGATCAAGATAAAGAAAGCTGACAGCGAGACCAAGGAGGATCCCAACCTAAAAGAAGGTTCTGCGCAGGGGGTTCTTGTAGGCCCTGCAAGCTAATGGAAAGTGCTAGGAAATCAAGTATGGATGTCCTTTTCATGGCATGCTAAATCTGGTTTGTATTTTCTAGGCAGAAGACATGTTCCTGAGAAGTTTCTGTTGCATACGAGTCCTGATGAATTGTCTGATGATAGTAATGTAGTAATTCATGACTTGTGTTTGCTTCTGTGGAAGTAAACCGATTAATCTATGCATGAATCTGTTTAATCTAAGAAGTGCAAGGTGTATCCGATAGTAAATGACAATTAGATCAAAGGCTCCTAACTCTCTGATGCCAGCCAAGAGGGAAGCCTGTAGCTGTTCCTGTGTGTGGTGCACTCAAACATTTATGTATCCCTGACAGCCAATCAGTCTGTCTCTGAACCCAAACGTTCCACATTATTATCAACAAGTTGTCCCACATGCTGGAATCAGAAGCTTTGACTCCCAAGAAACGAAGCTGTCAACATGTATCGCGCAATCCCGCAGCTTCTTTGGACCAAACAGTTTTAAGGCAGAGTCAGGGGATCACTTTTCATGTGCTTTTAGCCACAAAGGAGATAAGAGTCAAAGATGTCATAGCCATCGAGTATCATGTGCCAGAGAAATAAGTGCAGTTCTTCAAGTCCCAGTTGATCGTAATTGAAGGCCAACATGCCATTTGCAGGCAATATGCATCAAGTGCCCTTTTACTCCAACCAAATGATCAAATATGTGATGCTATTTTCAAGTACAACTTCATTTGTTGTGATTAAAAATATGTGATGGTGTTGAATATATGAAGCAGCTCATGAGAACAATGCTCCCTACTCATTGCTTTGGAGCCATGAGATGTGAAGAACTAAATGGTGTCTTTTGCTTGGCAGGTAGGGATATTAATTGAGAGAGAGAGAGAGAGAGAGAGATCCCACTTCTTGACTGCAAGCTAAATGTTCTTAGAATTTTGATTTGTTCTATATGACTTTAAAAGGAGTTCCTCTTTACATGCATCTCTTTTGGACAAAATGCTGCAGAACAAGTATCATTATATCATCAATGTAGAGAACTCACTGCTTGACTTGCAAGAGAAAACTGATGATGATGACAATGATGGTGATGTTGACATCCAAACTTCCTATCATTTACCTAATTAATTCTCACAATCAATGCATTAAATTCCACTTTTATGCACAATTTGCACACTCTGCTTAACACTATTCACTTTTTTTTTCCTTTTTTTTATGACATTTATTTGAGGATAATTTCTTGAAATGTTATGGTTCAAACTCTTGCCCTGAGTTGAAAAAAACCTTAAATACACATCACCAGACTATTTGATTGGGTGTTTTATTGCTTTAAATTAATCTTTGTACAAATTACATTTACATCAACTTAATTTCCAAATTTGAAGTCAACTCTAAGCTTTGCTGTATAATGACTTCATTTGATATCAATTAACCATCTTAATAACATTTGTTTACGATCATAATGTGCACTTATTGGGATACATTTTATAATGTGAGAGTCAACGAAAACTTCTCATAAATTTGGTCAAAATAAGGATTAGATTCCATGTGAGCTTACATTGAGGTGTTTCTTTGACCAGCCATGCTAACTAGCATGGCTTTGGAGGAGAGGTTGACACGTAGCCTATCATTATTAACTGTTGCTTCCTCCATTTACTGCGGAAGGACGACTATTATTATTCTCCGTCTCAGTCGCTCTCCGGCTCAACCGCAGTAATGGCGTCGCACCGTCTTCGTCCCCGCCTCCCTCCTCCCCCTCCGTCTTCCCTCCCAAAACCCTAATCCCGACGCCGAGTCGAACGAGATATCGGTGGGATTCGACGCGCATTCTCCCTCCTTCCTCGATTCGCCGGTTCGTCTTCCCCCACCTAGCACTAGGGTTTCGAGACCATTTCGGTCTGTAATCCGGTGAGTCTTAAGGATTGATCTTCAGGGATCGAGTGGCTTTTTGTGCGCCTTTCTTTTTGGCGATGCCATTTTGTTTGAGGAGGGTTGGATTACGAGTTACTGGTTGACTTGGCTGTTTGAAGGGTTCCACTATGCGGAGTTAAAAGGTGCTTCTCTTTCTTTTGTTCTGCAAAGTTGGTTCTTTTAGCCATCGCCGTATGTTTCTGTTCGACCCCGATCTTTCTGATAAATGTATGTGTTACACATTTCGGTTGACGCTTTTTTTTTTTCCCTTTTCTTTTGGCTAGATGACATGAATAATTTGGCGTCAAGTCAAAGTGTAGTTGAGCCAGATTTGGCTGATCAGTTTGTGCTTAGTTTAGGCGGTGGATTATAAGCTGCCGCTGATGTGAAAGTTTGAAACTGTTCTGATCTTAGGGAATGTCAAATGGGTTCGGAGGGTGGAGGCGGTCGTTTCTTTCATCTGTTTGATTGGAACAGGAAGTCGCGCAAGAAATTGTTCTCAGGTGGAAATGCTTCATCTGGTAAGCCTTTTTTTTCTTCCGCCTCCTTGTTAAGTCTGTTACTTTCTGACGGTGACATTGTATTTGTATGAGATATTTCGCTTGCAGAGAACACAGTCCAGGGGAATAAGATCGACGATAATGTGCCAGCCTCACGATTCCATCTGGTTCCTCTTTTTGGCCTTTTATTTCCTGTCATCATGCGAGTTGTTTCCTGTATTTGATGCTAAAATCTTCTTTTTTGGGGGGGCGGTTTTGCAGATTGATCAAGATGAGTTTGAAGGAGTCTCGAGTGCCAAAGAGAGCAGTCACCACAGCGGTGCTTCAACAACTGATGAAGAGGGAAATGCATTCAAGACTCCTGGGGTCATAGCCAGGCTTATGGGTTTGGATTATGTACCAACTTCAGGCATTTCCGAGCCTTATTCGACACCTTTGCATGGCTCACGTTTGCTTCAGGATGACAATATACACAAAAGAGGTACTGAAAGATTCAATAATGATAATTTCTACTCTGTGGATAAAAGAAGTGACATCCATTCTGGGAAGCCAGAATCGAAGTCCCAAAAGATGCCAAGCAGCCCAATTGAGAGATTCCAAACAGAAACGCTTCCTCCTAGAATGGCTAAAACAATTGCAATCACCCACCACAAATTACTTTCTCCTGTTAAAAATCCAGGTTTCATCTCTTCTAAGAATGCATCATATATAATTGAAGCAGCAGCAAAGATTCTTGAATCTGAGCTTCATGGGGCTAGCACGGGTAGAGTTCAGCCTCTCAAGTCACCCTTGAATCATTCAAAAGTTTGTGAATCAAATGGGATCATAGCAATACCTAAAAAGATATCAATGCTTTCAGAATCACTTGAAGGAATTGCTGGGACAGGTGCTCCTGCATCTGTCGGAGGGCAGACTTTGAAAAGAAATTCCAAGGGGCTAAAAGACAGTACAGTTGGTCGACCCTTCCCAAGTGCTGCGGAGGTTGATCCTTCTGGTGCCAAAGGTAAGGGGAAGCTAGTCTCCCTTGCAACAGAAACAAAGGTGAATGCTCAGAGAAGGGATGGTTCAAGCACAAAGAGTGGGAACACAATAATGCTGAAGAATAAAGAGGAATGTACCTTGAACAAACCATCAAAGAGCCCGTCAAATGACCAAAAGAATAACCAGCATAAGAGGGCTTCTACCGTAAATGGTTCTCATGTTCTGAGACAAAATAATCGTAAGCAGAACTGCGCATCAGGGAAAAGCAAGTTACCTTTGCCATCATCGATTTCTGAGCAGCAGGGAATAAAAATCCTTCCTGGAGGTGCTTCTTCTGAAAACAACAAGATTGTAAGTAAGCTTCCAGGAAATGCTAAAGTTGGCTACATGAAGAAGGATTTAGGAACTGCTGATCTTGACAAGGATAAATTGCCATCAGGTCACAAGAACTTCACACGCAAGAAAAGATTGGTAGAGCAGAGATCATCTTCCATAAGATGCCGGCCTTCTGATGACATTCCTTTGGGTAGCCAAGGAAAACAGGTTCAGCATAATGTTGTGATGGATGGACATCCAGGACTGCATGATGACAACACACGAAGTGTTACAGATGTTGTATCATTTACTTTCACTTCCCCTATGAAAAGGCCAATATCTGGATCACAGGCTTCCAATCATGAGGTGAAAAACCAGGAAAAAAAGAATGATTATTTCAGTGAAACCCGTGAAGTAGACAGCAGAATGTCATCCCATCTCAAACTACATGTGGTAGATGGTGATTCTTTGGGTATCCTAATAGAAAGAAAGTTGCGAGAATTATCATCAGGGGCTAAGTCACCCTACTGTACATTATTTAGAGGAGGCAGTGGTTTAGCATATGCATCTGTTTTGGATGATTCAACTTCTGCTCTTAATGTTCCTAGTGTTGCAGCTGCTGAGCAAAAAACAGAATCCTTAAACTTGTCCTTCAGTGATGAATTATCTGGTAGCTTTGATTCAGATTCTTTAGCTAGTGATCAGGTAGAATGCATAAGCCATGAACTGCAGGTATTTTGTACTTATCTATGCTTTTGCTGGAGAGCTTCAATTTCATGCATTTTCCAAATTTGTTCCAATAGTATTTTAGTAGTGTTTGAGTAATGCATTGCTTGAAACTGTAAAAATCACTACTAGCTGGTAGTAAATTCTTTAAGAACTGCTGTTGTTTTGGTTATTAGAGCCCACCATTTTATTACATGATCAAGGGTTTTGCCTTTGAAAGTTCTGCATTTTGTCATGTTATTGCAACATAGTTAGTCTAAAGCCTTTGACAACTTGAGAAATGTTAATGCCATCATTACACCACTCATAGCAGTATTTTCAATATAAAATTTAAATAGCAGTATTGATCAAATTAACTGCATGTGGCACCTGATACCTATATGTCACCAGAAGTATTTGGGTCCTCCAAGTGGTTCTGAATGTCGTGATTTCTACAAAGATCTAGTGTCAAAAGTCACCAAAGAATGTGCCAATAGTCCAGTTTTTTGCATCGAGGATGGGAATCCAAATCATTTTTTTCCTTATCATATGATTTACCTGAGAGCACAAAAAAATTTAGGAGGAGGGAAGGCATACAAATTAGCTCAGTGAAAAAAGGGAGAGGAATCAGAAAAGAGAGAATTATATGCTTTAGTGAAAGTGAAACACAAAACTTATGCTTTAAGCAACATCGGTTGATGCCATTTGAGCATGAAGTGGACCTTGAATTATTGCACATCTTAGAATGCTGCAATCACAAAGACAGAACCACCTTGTCATGAAAATTATCAATGCATGCCACTCATTGACCAAGTAGAATACTCTAGTCACAGGTTAGACCGACATAAAACTTTGTAACTTGTAATTTTCAAGTAATGCTTGCTCACTTACAGTTAGCAGGATAATGAAATCTTTGATGCTTTCCTATTTTGCTAGATTTCTTATCTTAAATTCAAGTTGTATGAGAATCACTCTGTAGAAGATTAGAAGTCTTGAGAATATTTTATGGCTCGTGTCTCTACCTCAATTTGCAGTGCTTGCTCTCTATGACCTTGAGATTCTTGAGCATTAGCTATCTCCTAGAGCAAAGTCCTTTCAATGGTATCTGTTTTAATTTACTCTTATTTGTCATTTTATAGTCTTTTCTTTAGTCTTTTAAATGAAGCTTTCGGCTTTTGGCTGCATAGAATTAGATAAAGATGTCATTGTGATGACTCTTAATGCTTGAAATTAACACAAGGAAAGAAAATCATACATCACTCTTTAGCATATATCTGCTGTTATGATTCTGATGCTATCATATAGGGACATATTGCTCATTATGGTTCATACATCTGCTCTAGGTGTGATTATTATCATTGGCTATAAACCCATCACCTAATACCTTGTAGCTGATTTATAAATGACTAGATTTAGGTAGAGAGCATCAAAAAAGCAATATCTTGACTGGAACTTCTGTGGCAACCTCCCTGTAAACTGCATGCACCTTCTGGAAGACAAGAAAAAGTAATCCCCACTGAATAAAGAAGTCTAGGTACATTTTCTAAAATGAAAAAACAAAAGAAGCATTCCCCCCTGTGGGCCTAGGGGAGAATAACCACAGGCACAGACCCAAAAAGAAGGTAATACATTTGGTTTCTGAAACAGAAGTTGGACTTGTAAACTGAGATCACTTGTGTATTGTCAAAGTTTCAAGATTCTACTAAAATTCATGGAGGAAGATGAGTCTGAAGCCCAATTAAGTAAAACACAGCAACAACAACAGAATTTAAATTTAGCATGACCATCACTGGAAATCTTCATGAACTGAATAGAGCTACCACAACTAGATGTATGGGTAACTTTTCACCTTATAATGTCTATGAAAAGCTTATAAAAGTGCAACTGACTTTGTTTTGTTCTGGAAGTAAACATGGCTTATGAAGCAATAATGGATCTTTCTTTTGGTTGATATGCTTTTGGTAGGAATTTTACCCTTATGCTGAATACATAATCGTTTCTTTAGTCTGTCTCAATTATGTATATAAACCCACAGCATGGGTTTCCAATCTATATTCCTTTACAACTAAAGACATTCCACCTTCCATGTCTGGAGCTGTATGCTCGAGAAAGATAAAGGTAGTTCTTGTAAGGTACAAGGTGCTTTGCTGCTTCAATTGTTTGTATTATGTATGAGGTTGTGATTATGCACCTAGAACAAGCTATTATGGGAGGACTTGCAGGTCATATTATATTAGATTGCTAAATCATCTGTTGGATTTCATGATAGATGCTATCTATTTTCTGTAACTGGCTTTTGATGCACCCCTTTTAATAGAATGTGGACCGGATGGAATATCAAAGTAGCATGATGGATGATAAGAAGAGTAACCATCAAGGTCAGAGTGCCATTTCCTGCTACTCAATTGAGGGCTGGCAAAGTACTCATGGTAGTGTTAGATTGCTTGATAAATACTTTAAACTGGTTATTCTCCCCCATTATGCATGCAATTTATGCTCTTATTTGCAGGACTCAAGATGGGCATCTCTTCTTCCTCCATTCAAGCTCGAGACATGGTAGATCAGATTTGCATGAACAGAACATCATTGATGGAGCCTGAGTTGGGGATATCTGATGCAGCATCATCGTCTGTGCATGGAGAACTAGTCTTGGAAATCAACGCTTGTGATCATGCTAATCCATGCAAGCAGGAATTGGAGTATGTGAAGGACATATTAACCAACACAGGATTTACATTCAAGAACTTGATACCTCGACCTTTCGACCATTCTTTCGAGATACTTGATCCCATACTTTTTGACAAGCTGGAAGAGACCAAAACTTTTGCGGCATACGAAGGAGAGGAAGAGAACCTCAAGACGAGGAGAAGGATGTTGTTCGATTCAGTGAACGAATGCTTGGATCTGAAGTGCAGCCATTATTTCCGAGCAGGTTATCGTTCGTGGGCAAGAGGAGTCGCCGTCGCAAAGGGGTTGGCAGAGGAGCTCTACAAGGAGATATCAGGCTGGAAGAGTGGCGGAGACTGGATGGTGGACGAGCTCGTGGACAAAGACATGAGCACTCGTTTGGGGAGCTGGACTACTTTCGAAATCGAAGCATTTGAAGCAGGAGTGGAGTTCGAAACAGAGGTTTTGAGTTGCTTGCTTGATGAGGTTGTTGCTGATTTATCATGAAAGACTCAGGTGGAGGAGACGCACAACCTTCTGTTTCCACCGCAATGTGTGTAACCACTAAGTTCTCTTGTTCGCGTTTGGCCTGTTTACGACCATACTTCAACACCCCTAAGCATAAGGCATTTGTATTAGCACTGTGATCTCTACTCAATTCTAACTCAATCTTCGACCGAGCTTGGGCAAAAATTTTATGTTTTGAGCTCAATTTTGGTCGAGGAAATGTCAACCTGATAAAAGACTTGTCGATCACTAAATTCACGAGCTTAAGCTTAGATCGAATGTTGCTGATCACAGGTTTGCTATGGCATTAGAACTGAAGGTGTTCCCTTCAAAATCTACCACATCATATTTATAAATGAGTAAATATATTTATTCTTCATGTTTTACTTATGTTTGAGGAGTCCTTAAAATATAAAAAATATAGATCAACATTATTGATAAAAAATAAGATTTTGGATAAATTTACATTGGTTGAACTTGAAAATTAGTCCAAGCATTTAGCCTTAAAAATTCATCTCTACATTATGATGGATCTTTTATATATACATACATATATATATATATATGTATGTATATATGTGCATATATACATATATACATACATAAATATATATATATATATATGTGTATATACATGTATATATATACATATACATGTGTATATATATACATGTGTATATATATATATATATATATATATATATATATATATACATGTACATGTATATACATATACATGTACATGTATATACATATATATATATATATATATTGTTGGAATTAGACATATTGATCTATATATTATTTGTCGACTCTACTCGTTATAGATATTGCTCGTTGTCCCCTTGATACCTCTTTATTTACTATTAATAATGTCAATGGTTACGCAATGATCCTTGAGCGTTTGTGTATTTAGAGGTGTCATCGCTTATCACCTCTTTGTTCGTTATCATCATCGCTCGCATCAACATCATTCATCACTGTCACACTTCTATACTATTCGATCTTGTTTGTTGTCCCCTTCATATTATCCTTTGATAAGAATGAAGAAGAAAGGGAGGAAAAAAATAGTTTCAAATATCAAAAAAAGGATAGTTTAAAAATATATAAAAAAAATAAAATTAAAAAAATCGAATAGAATGAAAATGAGTTTCATCCGATAAAAAAAAAAAGCAAAAATAGCCCCTAAGAAATCGTCCACCTATAAAAGGAGACATCTTTCTATAACTCACGCATGGCTGACACGCACTTTCTCCCACCCTTTGGACCATTTCCCTTTGAGGGGTACGGTGGTTCGCTTTCCTTGCTTTAACCTCCCAACTGAGATGCCGAGAAGCCAGTGTGAGATGGGAGAAGAAAGATCGATGGGCAGCGGTGGCAGTGGCGAGCCGACGGCGGCCTGCTCGACTTCGGCGGCGGCGTCGCCGACCGGGGTGAAGAGGGGCAGAGACCCCGAGGAGGAGGTCTACCTGGACAACTTCCATTCGCACAAGCGTTATCTCAGTGAGGTACCACCATCACCACCGGTCTGATCTCTTCTCCTTTTCTCTTTCCCTTTTCTCTCTTGTTTTGCCCTCAGAGAGAGATACATAGCGATCCTTTTCTTCGGAAGATCAAAAGGCAATTTCTTTTGATATCTGCGACAATTCGATTGTTAGGAAGTAAAATTCGGGAGATCCATTTCACCGGTCTCAGGAATTTTGTATTGAGCGATCAATTGCTTTGCTTTTCCTCCTCGGAACAGGGAATTTTGTCGTTGGTGGCGGGAAAAAAAGATGCCCTCTTTCTACCCTTGTTTTTTCTTGTTCTTTTCTATCGGATGCAAGTATGTTGGTGCAAATTTGAGGAAAAATGTGACCTTTCTATTCTTTCCCTTCTTCGTGCTCTTTACCCACCGTTCCTGTCAGAAGTTGGATACTTTGGCTTCTGCGTTCCTTCGGACGAGAGCAAATGTTTACTAGGGTTTTCTCTGCTGAAGGAAATTTATGTTCTTATGGGAAATTTTCCCACTGTCAATTAAATTCGAAAGTTTTGATTCTGGTCACGAAATTTTCGGGTTTTGCCGTTGTATGTTGTTTTCATACTGTACACATTTAATTTTTGGAAGAACGAACTCTACAGTGTTTCCCTCTGTAGTTTATCTTTCCTATTATTTTAATTCTGTTTTCGAAGCGATCGATGAGATCAATTTATCCATTAGTCGTGCTTCGTGAATATTCTCTATCATTAGTTGATTTGTTGGGTAATGAGTTCCTACTTCACGAACTTTTAGATAATGGCTTCCAGCCTTAATGGGTTATCGGTTGAAGATTCTTTAGCTGCTGAGAATCTCATGGAATCTCCGGCCAGGTCTGAGAGTGCTTGTTACCCAAGGTACTCTTCTTATTCTTTTACTATCTTTTCTTTTGATATCTAATTGTGTTTTTCTCCTTTCTTTTCTTAAGTCAGTTTGATCTTAGATTCTATATTGCATTTAATGGTTTTGCTAGTTGTATCATTCTCAAGGGCAGCAATATTAATGCATATTAAATGCTACTGTATTCCTATTAGGATTCTTACATTAGTGGGGTACAAACTAATGAACTTTAGATTCCCAAGTCCCGGTCCGAAGTATCTAATTAAGTGTGAACGGTATAGTATGCTTTAAACCAATTTGACTTCACATGTTTAGAGCTTGCTTGTTGGGCTGTGACGTCTTTTATGGTGGGCTCGCAAGCGGATAAGGCACTCAACTAGAGGTTATTGGGCCAAAAGAAGGCAAGAATTTACAGAGAAGTTGTTATAGTCAGTTGAGAAGTTATATCTATCAGAGTCGATCGAATTAATTGTCTAGCTTTGATGAATAAATAGGATTTCACGTTGTGAAGGAGTCTAATGTGAAGACTAATTTGATGTCAAATGTTTCTGTTGGAATCTTATGAGCATGACATGCATGGTACTGGTCTGATAACCAACGAGGCATTGAATGAATTTTTCCACCTAACACTCATTTCTAGATGAGAAGAAGCCTAGCAATGGAGAATCAGTAGGGACAGGACAAAATGACCTATCCAACACCGGTTAGTTTATTGCACAAAAGAAAGGAACATCTCTCATGACCATGTCATAGAGGCCTTAAAAGCTTCATATATATGGAGGGTTACTGTGTCCAACCCTAACTAGATGGAGTCTGATGCTAGAGCAGCACCATCTCATTAGATATTTCACAGACAGAGAATGCCTACTAAGGGCCACCAGGAGAATTGTTAAATTGTCATGCAGCCTTACTGATCCAACCAATTTCAAATGTAACTAATCTAAACAAATGTGGTTGTAATATGAATATTATTTCCAGCACTAATGTCACCAGGAAAAAAAAAAGTGAATGAGGTATAATTGATCCCTAGAGAGATTTAAAATATACGAGAAAAAGAAATAAAAGAATGTGTGAAAAGAAGGGAAGTGCCTATAGTTGGCCATTCTTTCACCAAAGTACATATAAGATTCCTTTGTGATCAGCCAAATATATCTATATAAAGAGAGGTTACAGAGAAGGCCTTAGACCCTAATTGTGCACATGTAGATAACTTAATAGACATTACATGGAGCATTTCAATTCTTTCACAAACAAAACAAACTGTCATTTTGTTAGGTCTTCTTAAAAGCAAATGATTGAAGTTTATTAGGTCAAATTAATTAGGATCAGAAATATATGCAAATAAAAGAATAATCAAAGATCCTGCCCTTAACTATTTCAATAATGTTTTGCAGAAGTTAATACCAAGTGTCAGCCGAACTCCAATAAAATAGACAAAACATGACATTTGACTCAAGAAGTCTGTAATTTATGTAGCTCCAAAATAATTCATGATTCGACTATTGATATGCATGGGTTGACCAAATGAACCTTAAAGACTATCCATCACTTTTGCACAATCCACAAAAATTGACCAAAGTTTTAAGTATTGGCCAAATTTTCTTGGCCTTTATTGTTTCTTTTTTTTTAAATGTAAATGTTGACATTTTCTTTTAAAAAAATCCTTGAATCATGATTATTGAACATCCAATTATACTTTCTTCGGTCAGTATACATTTTTTTGACTGAACAGCTGGGTGCAGAAAGTAGCTAAAAAGGTTTCTTCCATTTTCGCCTTGATGTTTACAAAATCGAAACTAACCAGATAGAAACCGGCTTATCCAAATCTCCATTTGAAGAATGAATTGATAGGCTTCTGTATATCCTTTTAGCGTATCAGAAATAGTGGCTATAAATGATAAACAGGAATCAAGAAGTCTCACACAGTTGATCTTTTTGGCCTTAGTTTTCCTCTCAAATGTTACATTATCTGGTTTGATCTCGTCTATGGTTAAGTTCTTTTATGAACTTCTAATTTTTTGTTTACTTTATGGACTTCCCTGGTAAATACCTAATTCCACTTTGAGAACCATGTTGGTGTCTTTTTTACTCTAACTTGGTGCAAGCTGACATGGCACCAACCGTGTAATTCTCATCCTTGCAAGCTTTCAATTGTCGAAGACTGAGAAATTCAGTTTTGCTCTTAGAGAAATATCAACTTACACAGTCGACATATGGTTGCAATTTGTTCTTGTTGTTAGACAAATAACATGTTTTTAGTTGTTTAGGTGAGCACTGAATCACTTGAAATCGCTAACTGAGTTGATTGCTGATTATCTGCCCTCATTGACCAAGTGGGTTAGCTTGGGAAGGGTCACTATGAGTTGGTTGAGCAATTGATAAACAGTGTTAAACCTTGAAACTTTTCCTCTGAGTTTTTTAGATAATTTTTATGTAGATTATCAAGGGTAGCAATACTTATTGGTCAAGAATGCTGGTAGATGCTTTTGCTATAACAAGTGCTCTAGCTCGGTAAGATGATGCTTCGCTTCCTCTTGATGTGATCTGTCGGTACTTCTGTTATCATTCCTATTTCAGGGATGAGATTGCCTTGCAGTACTCTCCAATGTCTGAAGATTCAGATGACTGCCGTTACTGCGAAACCCCATTGCACACCACAATTTCACAGTCCGATGCCATGAGCAGTCCCACTAGTCCGGTCTCACCACACCGCCATCAGAATCCTTTCTCGACATTCGCCACAGCCACCCAATACCCACTCAATACCTGCAATGTTGCTGCTGTCATGTGTTCCCATCCACGCCAACGTGGGTCAGACTCGGAAGGCAGGTTTCCTTCATCACCGAATGACATGTGCCACACAACGGACCTAAGGCGGGCTGCGCTTTTGCGCTCGGTGCAGATGAGGGCACAGCCACATTGTTCGGTGGCATATGAGTTGCCGTTCAGCAGCGGGCAAGAGAACATGCAGAGCACCGAACCGGGTGAAGACCGATCCTTCTCCTGTGTAAAAGGTCTAGACGACGAGACATGTTATCAAAGCACTGAGAATGAAGCGGACTATATTGAGGAATGCTCGTCGTCGTTGGGACGTCTTTCGGATTCCAAGCTTGGTCACAAATAGGTTTAAGACCACACAAATAGTTGCTAACCTGTTATCTATCATGGCTTTTCTCAGGTTTTGTAATTTGATTATAAATCAGTCTTTTTTCGTTTGTACTTAGGACTTGTGTTGATATTATTGAGGGTTTTGGCATATCTCCTAAATTTTCAGATGATCAAACATATTCCATAGCTGTGGCATCCTGGTGAAATTTTAGACAAGGTCCGAGTGTTGTTTGAACTAGTATTCATGTTCACTGTCACGTATCTAGCTAGTTTTACCTAAATTATCCGTCACCTATTCATTTTATACTCATCCGTAAAAAGTCAGTCTACTAGTAAATTCATATAGTTCCGTATGAACCTATAAGGATAAGATAAGCCATGGTAAGCGAAACTCGAGATCACACAAGCAAATAAGAGTTGTAGAAATTTATTTCATAATAGGCAAAAGATGGAGCGATGACCTATCTACCACTAATGTCTCACGTCAAGATCATCACCCAAAAGTAAAGTTGCGGCATGTGAAGACGTGACTGTTTCGATCATTTTCTTCTGCGTAAGAAACAATTCTGTCCCAAACGCTTGCATGTTTTACGAGACAAAACATTGACAACACTTTTTCTCTCACAGACAAAAAACATATTTTACTAACAATACTCTTTTATGTCTTGTATAAGCTGCCTACGAATAAGCACTCATTACACCAGAAAACAACAAAAGAAAGACTTCTTTATAAGTACATATGATGGCACAAACTGATTGATTGCCATTAGCAAGACCACAGACACCCACTAAATGTGATAAGAGGAAAGGCCTCAACAAAAAAAGACTTCTTTATAAGTACATATGATAGGCACAAACTGATTGATTGCCATTAGCAAGACCACTGACCCCCACTAAATGTGATAAGAGGAAAGGCCTGAGAGTCCTTCACAGTTAGCTGATGCCCAGAAGTGGATTGCCCTGATTGACCCAGTATGGCTTGAGAACACTTGAATCACACCTCAAAATCTCTGTTCCCAAGGCATTTTTATGATCTCTGCTTTAACAAGAACTGCAGGACTGGATGTATCCATTATCTGCACAACCATGTTTGTAAAGATTTTAAAATGATTCAATCATCAGTAAATGTCTCAATGATTACTACAAACGTGATCCTTCTACAACATAACAAATGAATCCATGTCGCTGCAACATTAAGTCGATCTAATCTTGAATTTATAGCATGATCCTTCTATATCACACAACAAATAATAGCATTTTTCGTACCCATAGTCAAAGAAAAAGGGAAAAGATAACAAATGAAAAGTAAAGTTGCATAGTCTGAAAGATAGACAAAGCATAATTCTGCTGTGAATGATAGAATCCACCTTGTAAGTAGCAAGATACAAATTGACATAAAGGTAGTAAGATACTAAGCCGAACCACTTCCCCTTCTTTTTCTTCTTCTCCATTCTCTCCTTTTTTTTTTTTAACCCACCTATTACAATCTCCTTTGGTTCTTTTAGGCTTAAGGCATGGAGGCGGTGGAAGGAACCCCATTCTTTTTTTTTTTTGTATGTTTTACAATTTAATCTTTGTAATTATCTATATTTACGAATAGATCCTAATGTTTACAAATATATCCTTATAAATAATTCAAAATAAATCCTTACATTACAAACAAATCCTTATAAACAATTCAAAAATAAGGAATATTACACTCTCCCCCCACCCCCACCCTCTTAAAAGAAAATTGTTATCCTCTAAATTGTCATACCTCAATCGATGAAAAGATGAAAATAAGCTTTCTTCATTTTTTTTTATAGCTCTCAAGTAGTTTTTTCTTTTGTTGTCAGCAAAGCTTTTTTGACGACCCTAGGTAGTCTTTAATCTTTTTCTTATAGCTTGAATTTTTTCGATAGTCTCTTGTACTTTGTCTGGTACTAACAATTTTCTATTGTCAACATTTTTCTAACATATAAGCATTTTGCACTTTCGTACATAGAAACCTTCATAAGAAGCCATCTGAATGCATGAATGATAACTATTTTTATAAGTGAATTCAATTCCCATTTTCATTCAGAAATATCTAAAAGTTACAACAAACCTCCGGGTCTTTGATGTTTATATTGATTTGTTGACAAGTTAAACATTTTGAAACATATGTTGCAATTTTCTTCTTTATGCCTTCCCACCAATAATGACTTTTGATATATTTATACATCTTAGTGCTACCAGGATGCATAGTGTACTTGAAGTTATGACCTTTCTCCAAAATTTAGTTCTTGATATTTTGATCATTAGGGCCATATACTTTATCCTTAAATCTCAGTAGGCCATCATCTGGAATTAAAAAATCCGACTTCAATCATTTTTCTACTTCATTCCTCAAATAGATTAAACGTAGGTCTCGTTGTTGTCTTTCTTTAATTTGTTGTATGAGATCAGATTGAACTTAGATAGAGGCCATCAATATCATTAGGTGTCGTACTTTCCTCACAACATTCAAGTCATAATTTTCTTCCAATAACTTCCATTGCTAATAAAACTTATAGATTTTTTATAAAGTGCATTAGCTACGACATTGACTTCACCTGCATGATAACATATGGGGCAATCATAATCCTTTATGAGTTCTATCTCTCCGTCACCTCATATTTAACTCTTTTCGAATAAAAATAAACTTTAAACTCATGTGATTAGTAAATATTTCAAATGTTCGCCCATATAAGTAATGTCTCCAAATATTTAGAGCAAAAATAATTATTGCTAATTCCAAATCATGAGTTAAATAATTTTGTTCGTAACTTTTCAATTTTCTAATAGCATAAACAATTACTTCTTTTATCCAAACACAACCAAGGCCCTTTCTCGAAGCATCTGTATAAACTATAAATCCCTTGTTACCATTTGGAATATTGAGATTGGGGCACTAGTCAATTTTCATTTTAGCTCTTGAAAACTTCGCTCACAATCTTCACTCATTCAAATTTCACATTTTTTTGGGTTAATTTGGTGAGAAGACTAGCAATTTGAGAGAATCCCTCTATAAATCTCCTATAGTAACCTACCAGGCCCAAGAAACTTCTAACTTCTGTTACATTCATTGGTATTTCCCATTTAACTATCCTTCCACTTTCTTTGGATCAACAAAGATGTCTTTCCCTAAAATCACATGGCCTAAAAAGGCAACTTCATTTAACTAAAACTCATATTTACTAAACTTTGCATACTTCTTTTCTCTTAGTATTGTCAATACATTTCTTATGTATTCTACATGCTCCTTGTTACTCATCGAATACACTAATATATCATTAGTAATACAATTACACAATCATTCAAGAGTGGTTGAAATATCTTATTCATTAGATTCATAAAAGTTGCATGGGCATTAGTTAAGCCAAAAGACATTACTAAGAATTCATAGTGATTGTATCGAGTTCTAAAAGCTATTTTTGAGATATTATCTTTCTTAATCTTCAATTGGTAGTAATCAAACCTCATATCAATCTTGGAAAAAGATTTGTGCACCCTGCAATTGATCAAACAAATCATCAATTATGGGTAGAGGATATTTATTTTTTATGATCACTTGATTCAATTATTTATAATTAATACAAAGCTTCAATGTTCTATCATTTTTCTTAACTAACAACACCGAAGCATCCTATGGTGAGACGCTGGGCCAAATGAAACCCTATTTAATAATTTTTGTAGTTGCTTCTTTAATTTCACTAACTTGAGTGGTGTCATTCTATAGAGATGCTTAACTATCGAGGTTGTTCCGAGGACCAAATCAATAGCAAATTCTCCTACTATATTTAGAGGTAATCCGAGTAAGTCTTTCAAAAATACATTAGGGAACTCTCTGACCACTAAAATTTTATTTAGATTAGTTTCTTAATTTGAATACTTTTTTACATATACAAAATAGTAAAAATAGCCCTTCTACATAAGATGATGAGCTTGAAATGTAAATATAAGGCAAGGAGATGAATTATGCCTAATACCCTCAAAATAAAAGATGGGTTGATCTGGTACGTAAAAAGTGATCACTTTTGTATAACAATTTATACTAACATAATAGAAAGATAGTCAATCCATGGTAAGTATAATATCAAAATATCGAATCTCTACAAGAAGCAAATCAATAAAATGTTTGTGTTCTCCAATAAAAATCAAACAAGATGAATAGATCACGTTTATTGTCAAAGAATCCCCAACAGCCGTAGTTACATATAGCATATAATCCAGTGATCTAATTTGAATACCCAAGTGATAAGCAAAATATTATGAAACAAAAGATAAATTGAAACCAAGGTCAAACAAAATTTTTGCATTTCTACTAAAAAAGTGAATAATACCTCCAACCATTGACTTAGAAGCTTTGAAATCCTGTTCAGCGATAGCAGACACTCTAGTACGGGTTGATGATGCAGGAGGCAGTGGCTCTTTCTTCTCGTTTAGAGGACAATATTTTACTTTATGATCCAACTTCCCACAGGCAAAACAAGCTCCAATCACTCGAAAACACTGACTTGTTTCATGATTTAACCCGCATTTTACACATGATTGAGTCTTTTGTGATGGCTTCTCTTTCTCAAATCTAGTTGTCTTGATCCTCTTATTACCATTTTTTGATTCATTTCCTCTCTTATTTTTGTTAGTAAACTTATCTTTGTCATTCTTGCCCCTGATCTCCTGAATCTCTTCTATGTTTTTTTCGATTATCATAGCTCTTTCTACCACATCAGCATATGTTTGAAGCTTTAAGACTGATATCCAACTCCTTATTGCTGGCTTTAGTCCCCTTTCAAATCTCTTTGCCTTTCTAGATTCATCATCAGTTATATAAGTAGCAAATCTGGAAAGCTCAATAAATTTAGCTTCATATTTTGCTACTGTCAAATTTCCTTGGACAAGATTTAAAAACTCTAATTCTTTCTGCTCTTTAATATAATCTGAGAAGTACTTTTCATTAAACTTTTCTACAAATACCTTCCAAGTGATATGCTCATGTCTAATTTCAGAAATTCTCCTTATTGTTTTCCACCAGTACTCAGCCTCTCCTTCCAACATAAAGGTGGCAAAAGAAACCTTTTGATGATCAGAGAAATTTAAGACATCAAATATTTTCTCCATTTGCATCATCCATTGTTCTGCCACCATTGGATCAGGTTCACCACTGAAACAGGGAGGACTAAGTTTCTTAAATTGTTCTATTCCCAATCCAGTCTGATTTGAGGTCTTTGCTCCACAATTTCTTTCTTGTTGAAGTTGTTGCATCACATTTAACATAGTCTCAAGAGTTCTCATAATCTCACTCAACTGATCAGAAGAAGATGTAGTCGAAGAACCCGATGATCTCGTCATTCTAGCTTCCTAAAAGACAGCAAAAGAAAATTTTTCATCAATCACTCTATAAAAGTTACTAAATCTCAATATATATTGCACATCAAACATATTAAATATCCTAATGATTCTCAAATCATGCTTTGATATCATCTTTGTCACACCCCCTAAATTAATGCATTCGTGAATCTATCTTATATCAAAAAAATTATAATTCGTCCATAATCCAAATCCAAGTTCCAAAATGACATTTGAGGACACTGAAAAGCATTCAAACACTATTCACATATATAAAACTTATGCAGTTTATAATTATACACTAGATAACTCGATAATTCACGAAACCCAAGGCTAACTCAGAAAATATCAACAATCCAAATTTTTTAATAATATTTTATTATATGCAAAATATACTTATACAACAACAACATATCAAACCACAAATACTTGCCCAAAATGTTCTAGCTTTCTACTGCTTTAGCCCAATCCTAATATTTCAATGAGTGAAAAGTTAAATTGAAAATTTTATATAACAATATGATAAGTTACAAATCTCAACAAGTGACTAACATATTTATAACTAAAAATGGTAATTTATATAGCCTTAATATTAAGGTGCAAGGCAAGGATATAAGAATTCATAGATATTATTTCATCAGATACAAAATCACAAATGTTATTTCATTCGAAACATACTTTGTTCATAACAATGAAGAAAAGAGTATTTAAGCGCATATCAATGAGGTAAGAAACATTAAGGTGCATATCAATGGTGTAAAAAACTTTTAGGCACATATCAATGACGTAAGAAAACATTTAGCCACATATCAATGGCGTAAGAAACATTTATAAGCATATCAATGGCGTATGAATTATTTAGACGTATATCAATAGCGTAAGAAATATTTAGGAGCATAACAATGGAGTATGAAACATTTAGGAGCATATCAATGGCATATGAAAATCAATAGTGTATGAAACATTTAGGAGCATATCAATGATATATAAAACATTTATATACAAATTAAGAGAACAAATGAGAAATGTAAGCTCAAGTGTCGTATTTGACGCTACATTTATTTCATTCTTATCCAAAGAGCACATAGGAATACATAAGCAATACTTTGGATAACATGTCAAAAAAACACAGAGGGTGAAGTGGGATGATAACATAATATGGTCCATCCATTTATAGATGACCATTAACATAAGTCTCCCACATCTATGAGCTCCATCCACCTATGTTTGGATAAAGTCATAAAGGGCCGACAAAATCATTGAAGGCTATATACATAACTCTCATTTCCATTTTTAGCAAAGGTTTACATTATCCCACAAATATTGGAATGCAAAAGGATATTGCGAGCAATAAATTTAGCATGTATAGGAAGCACGTGTGCAACAATAAAAACATATATATGCACATATGAAACAATATAAGACAACATAAACTTTTGCATAATACATTCAGATATGATAAGAACGAATGACAAGAGCTACAATAGTTCAAAGCAATCACATAGGGCTCAATTGAGGGAAGAATTCTAAATGAATTCAAATTCAAAGAGATAGAAACAATAATAGACAAAATTGACAAAAATTCTATTATGATAGAATCTGTGAGACATTTTGCATGAATTATTTGAATAATCAATCATGCTCTCATTTACTCAAGAAAGATATCATTTGAAAGATACATCAATCTACTTTCAGATGAATTATGTTTCATACAAATTAGAGTATTCAACAGGAAGTTACAAGAAATTTAGTACCAAAGGTAAGAAAATATTATCTCTGTTTTGCATAATCCTCAGGATCAATTGAAACAGATGTTTAGGCAGACATTTGAACTCTAAATCTTTCAATTAAGGTACTGAAAGAAAGATATACGAGTCTAGTTTCTAAAGAATTAAGTTTCGTACCAATTATAGTTTCCCACAAAGAGTTATAAGCAATTTAGTACAGAAAAGTCCGAAAATATTATCCTTGTTTTGTAAAATCCTTAAGGTAAATTAAAACAAATGTTTGGGCAGACATTTGAACTTCAAAACTTTCAAGTATGGAAACAAAGATATACGAGTATAGTTTCCAAAGAATCAAGTTTTACCCAAATCAGAATTCAGTATAAAAAGTTATAGCTAAAACAAGGCAGAAAGGTCAGAATCTCAAAAAATTCTAAATTCATAATTTTATAGATCAACAAAGTTGATATCATTTACAAAGACAAAACCCTTTAAAATACACATAATCAAGATGAAATCAGAAATAAAAATTGCTGTAGGAAGGGGTTAGAACACTTGCCTTAGAAGAGTTTGTTCCCAAATAAGAGGAATGGATCCAAAAACCCTAAGTCAAACCACTTCCCCTTCTTTTTCTTCTTCTCTCTTCTCCCTTTTTCGTCTCCACCGATTGCAGCCTTCTTTGGTTCCTTCAGGCTGAAGGCATGGAGGTAAGAGGTGGTGGAAGAAACCCCTTTTTATTATTTTTTATATGTTTTACAATTTTGTCCTTGTAATTATCTAAATTTATAAATATATCCTCATATTTATAAATAAGTCCTTATAAACAATTCAAAATAGGTCCTTACAGTATAAGCAGGTCCTTAATCAATCAAGGACATCTTTATTTAAGTCGAAAATATATTTGTAGATGAATTCCAGTGTACACCACTCTCCTAAATGACCAATAACCCAAAAAAGAAAAAAAAAGACCAATAACCCAAAAAAGAAAAAAAAAAGACAAAAAGTAGAGTGCTTCAATCAAGTCATTGTTTTTTCTTTAACATTATGAAAAGATAAATTCATAAGCCACCATTTACAAACACCATGAATTACTTCCACCATTAAGAATATAATTCAACAAATGATTCATCTAATAACTAAAGCTTTTAGATGCAATGACTTTGACAAAAAAAAAAAAAAGGAAAAGTATCAGAGCATAAGGTCTTAAATTCACACTAATCTAGGACCCGAATAAGGAGTGTTAAGAATCTAAATCACATAGATCATGTCTTGTCTGACGACCTAAGCTTTTAGATGTAATACTAAAGCTTTTAGATTTAATGGCATTAGTCAAAAAATTTAAGATCCACAGAATGAAAATTCCCTTCACATATACCACACTCCAGCGATTGTTCTAAAAAAGAGACGCTTTGGATCTTGCCTTGATGCTGAAATTGTAGAAAGAATTCCTGGTATTAGCTTGTTGGCAATTTCGTCTCCGTATATGTTGTTCTACGCTCGACATATCTAGCGAGCCTCCCCTTCGTTTCAGCTGAACTCATGATTGCTGAGGACACTTGGAACACTCGAATAAACCACTCAAGGAGGATCAAAGGTACCGGCAAAAAATAATCAGGGAGAACATCTCACGTAACTCCGAGGAAACATCTAATGAAACCCCCACACGAAAATTTTGGGCATAGAGCAGACAGACACCGGTATTTCATCAAAGATTATGCGATGAATCGAAAAAATTGATAACGGAGGAGAAAAAAAGAACAGAAAAAAAATCCGACAATCGCTAGGGTTAGATATAGAAAGAGTGCGATCGAGATGGAGATGGAGGCCAACCTTTGAGGGCAATGGCGTCGGGAAGACAACTGCGATTGTCGATTGGAAGAGTCAAGATTCGGGAGCTGGAGAGCAAGAAGAATAGAAAGAGGACGATGTCGTGGTTAGGGTTCTTATATTGGGGCCTCCGCTTTGGCGCGGTATTCGTCGGTCGGAAGTAAGAGTTGAACGCCCGAGCCGAACCGACTTAAAACAGGGGGCCTAAGTCCACGTGGCCATTTTTCATTTGTCCGAACACCCGGCATCTCTCTTCCCATTGGTCTATTTGTGACCAGCCACGTCTACAACCGTTCCCTCGGCTTTTCTCTCCTTCTCTTTTCAGAGCTCTTTTGGAAGCCGTGTGTCCACGAAGAGGAACCGCGACGCCACCGGAGAACTCGTCCTCCGATTCCTTTACAACCCTAAATCTGCCATCTTCGAACCTCTACCAAATCCTCGATCCCGCCCTTCCGCTTCGAGTTCGGATCGCCCCGAGCCCACATGGCGCCTCTGGCGAGGGGTCTTCTCCTCCTCGCCCTCCTCCTCACGCACGCTCTTTGTGCCCCCGGAGGGTACGACTCGGCCCCTCCCTGGTTCGCTTCGTTAATGGATTTGGACTTGGTTTGTTTGTGACTTTGCTGAAATTTGTTTTGTTTTTACTTGGGATGGCGGATTTTTTGGGGGTTATAGGAAGAGTTATTACGACGTGTTGCAAGTGCCGAAGGGTGCTTCTGAGGACCAGATCAAGAGGGCCTACAGGAAGCTTGCTTTGAAGTACCATCCGGATAAGAATCAAGGAAACGAAGAGGCCAACAAGAGATTTGCGGAGATCAACAATGGTGAGCGCTGTGAACTCCCTTTCCCCCCTGCACGTCTTGTTGTTGGAACTTAACGCTGTTTTGTTCTTATTTCTCCGTACTAATTCGTTGATCCTTTTGATCTGCGTTTGCTCAGCATTCCTTCTTTTTGTCCTAGTGATCCAAGAGATTTGGCGGATTTCTGAACTTGTGAATGCTGTGATTTCGTTTTGGTTGGAATTTATGTTATCAGCTCTTACTTTTCCACTTCATTTTGCTGATCTTGGATCTATAGCGCTCAAGATTTGACCTTTTGCCTATTGATGGGTGTCAGCATATGAAGTGCTGTCCGACAGCGAGAAGAGGAAAATCTATGATCGGTATGGGGAGGAGGGTTTGAAGCAGTATGCTGGTGGGGGTGGAAGAGGTTCAGGGATGAACATTCAAGACATCTTTAACAGGTAAGCATTACTGTTTTTAAGAGTTTCTGTTTATAAATCAGAAGTATTAACTGAACAGTAAGAGCTAGCACTCTTTGGAAAACATGACTTGAGCTGCTTCACTTGATTTATTAATCAGTATATTAGGTTTGATATATAATCTCTCCTTCCTCAATAGATCTTATGGAAACCACCAATTTGTTTCCTAATCATTGATTCAGAAGAATAGCAATAGATCATGTTGCAAAAGCATAGTTTGTAAGTGGGTTCAGTTCATTGATAGTACAAGTGTCTGTCATCTGGGGCAATAAAGAATATCATGGGGCTGCAGAGCCAACATTCTGACCCAATCCACTCCCCAATTGTTCCTGAAATAACAGAATCTCTCAAAACTGAAGGTCCAACAGTAAAATTGAACACAGACATGTTCTGATAGTGAAATGAGCGAGTGATTTTTCAGTTTCATTGATTAGTTGGTTCTTAAGAAGTAGCAACCATCAAGCAGGATTATGTTGGAACCTTCTATTATTCATTGAATCAGAATATGGATTCATAGACATTATTACTTATGTATCTTATAAGTGAATGTTCATGTCCACAAGGGATAACCTTCAGTTTGTTTGCGGAAAAGTAATAATCATTTTCAGATTCTGAAAGAGTAAAAGATGACCTAATAATCCATATGCAAAATTTTAGTATCGGCATCATGGTAGATTTCTGAATGCCAAAGAAGCCAAACCATCTTTAAAATTTTAGCCTAAATACTATGATGTTAGAGCAAGCTTCACCAGTAGTCTCAGCCATCAATATGTAAAAGATCCATTGGAGATGCATAGAACAAGAATCATAAAGGTATGGAGGGTAAGGTTTTTTTCCTACAACAGGGCATAGTGAACCATATTTTTTAAGGTTCTTTTTTTCAAGGAATGAATGATTTTCTTGCCTTAGCTTGTAAATTCTTTTCTATCTTTTCATTTTTTATAGTTGTCTTGGTCTTTTTAAATAGCTTGTAAATGTTATTTTCCTGGATCATGCTATTTTTATGGCAACTTTCAAATTTTAAGTGAATGTTCTTTCTTGAATTTTTTTGGATCTATCCTGCAGTTGCTAAGTTTCAGCTCACTATGCTTATTACATGAATGTAACATTATGTTAATGAACAAGTATTGAGTTAAGTCTGAGCAGTATTGTTAACACTGTGATTTCTTTAGTTTCTTTGGGAATGGTCAAAATGATGAGGAGGAAGAGGTGACACCGAAAGGTGATGATGTCGTTGTTGAATTGGATGCCACACTAGAAGATTTATATATGGGAGGCACACTAAAGGTAATTATACTTTTTAAGTATCTAGGAGCTATAGATTTTTCCTAGCTTCTTATCATTCAGAAGGAACCATTAGCCATAGTGCTTGAAATATCAGTTTTTATATATTCATTTCCTCATGCTCTGTATACCTAACTAAGTATTGTAATATTTATATTTTAATTGAGGAAAAATAGGATTTCTTACCGTAACTACTATTTAGAAGTAACTAATTTCTACAGTTTCCCTTGATACTTATTTTGCTTTTTAAATGTATACCTAACTAGGTTTGGAGAGAGAAGAATGTCATCAAGCCAGCTCCTGGCAAGAGGCGCTGTAACTGCAGGAATGAAGTATATCACAGGCAAATTGCTCCAGGAATGTTCCAACAGATGACAGAGATGGTAATTTTAATGTCTATTAGCAACTTGGTTTGTCAGTGCCATGTGAAATAATTGCCTTGGCAATAGCAGCCATTTTTTTATTATTATGATTTTCTTCCAAACATTTCTCAACAACTGGGCTGAATGCATAATACTTTGAAAGACCTTGCTACCCATGGTGGCTTAGGTTTGAATAGTCAATCTTTTAACAACTAGGATAAATTCATCATACTTTTCTCTGAAAGGCTTCAATAATTGAAGGTGCCTATGGTACCTTACGTTTGAATGTACATCGTTTCAACAACTGGAGTATATGCATCATACTTTTCTCTGAAAGACTTGATGCTTACTGCAGTACCTCAGGTTTCAATAAAACTTTTTTTTTTGGTTTCAGGTCTGTGAACAATGTCCAAATGTGAAATTTGAGCGAGAAGGTTATTTCATCACTGTGGATATTGAGAAGGGGATGCAAGATGGTCAAGTAAGTGGTTGAACCTGAAAACTTCTTAGCTATTGCTGGTCTTAAGTATTTATTGAGCAACTCTTTGGTCGTCTTCTTCTTTTGGTGTCTGGAACTCAGATTTGATATTCAGACACTGTTTAAGTACTATGGTCTTTACACTTGTAGGCTTGCTGCTTCTAGTTGAATTTTGTTAAGGAGCTCTTGTCCTAAGCGATCTCTTCAATGATTGTTAGTGTCTGTCATGATGTAGGTCTGTTAATGTGGACACTTCCAACATTAGGATTCTGGGTTCTTTAATGCTTTGGCATTTGACACAGCATTCTTGTATGAAGAACAGCTGCATTGTTTATATCAACTCAAGGTGTCAGCATATGAGCA
>NC_088356.1:52639732-52644732 GCF_036884655.1 Musa acuminata AAA Group
GTTTAGGGTTTAGGGTTTAGGGTTTAGGGTTTAGGGTTTAGGGTTTAGGGTTTAGGGTTTAGGGTTTAGGGTTTAGGGTTTAGGGTTTAGGGTTTAGGGTTTAGGGTTTAGGGTTTAGGGTTTAGGGTTTAGGGTTTAGGGTTTAGGGTTTAGGGTTTAGGGTTTAGGGTTTAGGGTTTAGGGTTTAGGGTTTAGGGTTTAGGGTTTAGGGTTTAGGGTTTAGGGTTTAGGGTTTAGGGTTTAGGGTTTAGGGTTTAGGGTTTAGGGTTTAGGGTTTAGGGTTTAGGGTTTAGGGTTTAGGGTTTAGGGTTTAGGGTTTAGGGTTTAGGGTTTAGGGTTTAGGGTTTAGGGTTTAGGGTTTAGGGTTTAGGGTTTAGGGTTTAGGGTTTAGGGTTTAGGGTTTAGGGTTTAGGGTTTAGGGTTTAGGGTTTAGGGTTTAGGGTTTAGGGTTTAGGGTTTAGGGTTTAGGGTTTAGGGTTTAGGGTTTAGGGTTTAGGGTTTAGGGTTTAGGGTTTAGGGTTTAGGGTTTAGGGTTTAGGGTTTAGGGTTTAGGGTTTAGGGTTTAGGGTTTAGGGTTTAGGGTTTAGGGTTTAGGGTTTAGGGTTTAGGGTTTAGGGTTTAGGGTTTAGGGTTTAGGGTTTAGGGTTTAGGGTTTAGGGTTTAGGGTTTAGGGTTTAGGGTTTAGGGTTTAGGGTTTAGGGTTTAGGGTTTAGGGTTTAGGGTTTAGGGTTTAGGGTTTAGGGTTTAGGGTTTAGGGTTTAGGGTTTAGGGTTTAGGGTTTAGGGTTTAGGGTTTAGGGTTTAGGGTTTAGGGTTTAGGGTTTAGGGTTTAGGGTTTAGGGTTTAGGGTTTAGGGTTTAGGGTTTAGGGTTTAGGGTTTAGGGTTTAGGGTTTAGGGTTTAGGGTTTAGGGTTTAGGGTTTAGGGTTTAGGGTTTAGGGTTTAGGGTTTAGGGTTTAGGGTTTAGGGTTTAGGGTTTAGGGTTTAGGGTTTAGGGTTTAGGGTTTAGGGTTTAGGGTTTAGGGTTTAGGGTTTAGGGTTTAGGGTTTAGGGTTTAGGGTTTAGGGTTTAGGGTTTAGGGTTTAGGGTTTAGGGTTTAGGGTTTAGGGTTTAGGGTTTAGGGTTTAGGGTTTAGGGTTTAGGGTTTAGGGTTTAGGGTTTAGGGTTTAGGGTTTAGGGTTTAGGGTTTAGGGTTTAGGGTTTAGGGTTTAGGGTTTAGGGTTTAGGGTTTAGGGTTTAGGGTTTAGGGTTTAGGGTTTAGGGTTTAGGGTTTAGGGTTTAGGGTTTAGGGTTTAGGGTTTAGGGTTTAGGGTTTAGGGTTTAGGGTTTAGGGTTTAGGGTTTAGGGTTTAGGGTTTAGGGTTTAGGGTTTAGGGTTTAGGGTTTAGGGTTTAGGGTTTAGGGTTTAGGGTTTAGGGTTTAGGGTTTAGGGTTTAGGGTTTAGGGTTTAGGGTTTAGGGTTTAGGGTTTAGGGTTTAGGGTTTAGGGTTTAGGGTTTAGGGTTTAGGGTTTAGGGTTTAGGGTTTAGGGTTTAGGGTTTAGGGTTTAGGGTTTAGGGTTTAGGGTTTAGGGTTTAGGGTTTAGGGTTTAGGGTTTAGGGTTTAGGGTTTAGGGTTTAGGGTTTAGGGTTTAGGGTTTAGGGTTTAGGGTTTAGGGTTTAGGGTTTAGGGTTTAGGGTTTAGGGTTTAGGGTTTAGGGTTTAGGGTTTAGGGTTTAGGGTTTAGGGTTTAGGGTTTAGGGTTTAGGGTTTAGGGTTTAGGGTTTAGGGTTTAGGGTTTAGGGTTTAGGGTTTAGGGTTTAGGGTTTAGGGTTTAGGGTTTAGGGTTTAGGGTTTAGGGTTTAGGGTTTAGGGTTTAGGGTTTAGGGTTTAGGGTTTAGGGTTTAGGGTTTAGGGTTTAGGGTTTAGGGTTTAGGGTTTAGGGTTTAGGGTTTAGGGTTTAGGGTTTAGGGTTTAGGGTTTAGGGTTTAGGGTTTAGGGTTTAGGGTTTAGGGTTTAGGGTTTAGGGTTTAGGGTTTAGGGTTTAGGGTTTAGGGTTTAGGGTTTAGGGTTTAGGGTTTAGGGTTTAGGGTTTAGGGTTTAGGGTTTAGGGTTTAGGGTTTAGGGTTTAGGGTTTAGGGTTTAGGGTTTAGGGTTTAGGGTTTAGGGTTTAGGGTTTAGGGTTTAGGGTTTAGGGTTTAGGGTTTAGGGTTTAGGGTTTAGGGTTTAGGGTTTAGGGTTTAGGGTTTAGGGTTTAGGGTTTAGGGTTTAGGGTTTAGGGTTTAGGGTTTAGGGTTTAGGGTTTAGGGTTTAGGGTTTAGGGTTTAGGGTTTAGGGTTTAGGGTTTAGGGTTTAGGGTTTAGGGTTTAGGGTTTAGGGTTTAGGGTTTAGGGTTTAGGGTTTAGGGTTTAGGGTTTAGGGTTTAGGGTTTAGGGTTTAGGGTTTAGGGTTTAGGGTTTAGGGTTTAGGGTTTAGGGTTTAGGGTTTAGGGTTTAGGGTTTAGGGTTTAGGGTTTAGGGTTTAGGGTTTAGGGTTTAGGGTTTAGGGTTTAGGGTTTAGGGTTTAGGGTTTAGGGTTTAGGGTTTAGGGTTTAGGGTTTAGGGTTTAGGGTTTAGGGTTTAGGGTTTAGGGTTTAGGGTTTAGGGTTTAGGGTTTAGGGTTTAGGGTTTAGGGTTTAGGGTTTAGGGTTTAGGGTTTAGGGTTTAGGGTTTAGGGTTTAGGGTTTAGGGTTTAGGGTTTAGGGTTTAGGGTTTAGGGTTTAGGGTTTAGGGTTTAGGGTTTAGGGTTTAGGGTTTAGGGTTTAGGGTTTAGGGTTTAGGGTTTAGGGTTTAGGGTTTAGGGTTTAGGGTTTAGGGTTTAGGGTTTAGGGTTTAGGGTTTAGGGTTTAGGGTTTAGGGTTTAGGGTTTAGGGTTTAGGGTTTAGGGTTTAGGGTTTAGGGTTTAGGGTTTAGGGTTTAGGGTTTAGGGTTTAGGGTTTAGGGTTTAGGGTTTAGGGTTTAGGGTTTAGGGTTTAGGGTTTAGGGTTTAGGGTTTAGGGTTTAGGGTTTAGGGTTTAGGGTTTAGGGTTTAGGGTTTAGGGTTTAGGGTTTAGGGTTTAGGGTTTAGGGTTTAGGGTTTAGGGTTTAGGGTTTAGGGTTTAGGGTTTAGGGTTTAGGGTTTAGGGTTTAGGGTTTAGGGTTTAGGGTTTAGGGTTTAGGGTTTAGGGTTTAGGGTTTAGGGTTTAGGGTTTAGGGTTTAGGGTTTAGGGTTTAGGGTTTAGGGTTTAGGGTTTAGGGTTTAGGGTTTAGGGTTTAGGGTTTAGGGTTTAGGGTTTAGGGTTTAGGGTTTAGGGTTTAGGGTTTAGGGTTTAGGGTTTAGGGTTTAGGGTTTAGGGTTTAGGGTTTAGGGTTTAGGGTTTAGGGTTTAGGGTTTAGGGTTTAGGGTTTAGGGTTTAGGGTTTAGGGTTTAGGGTTTAGGGTTTAGGGTTTAGGGTTTAGGGTTTAGGGTTTAGGGTTTAGGGTTTAGGGTTTAGGGTTTAGGGTTTAGGGTTTAGGGTTTAGGGTTTAGGGTTTAGGGTTTAGGGTTTAGGGTTTAGGGTTTAGGGTTTAGGGTTTAGGGTTTAGGGTTTAGGGTTTAGGGTTTAGGGTTTAGGGTTTAGGGTTTAGGGTTTAGGGTTTAGGGTTTAGGGTTTAGGGTTTAGGGTTTAGGGTTTAGGGTTTAGGGTTTAGGGTTTAGGGTTTAGGGTTTAGGGTTTAGGGTTTAGGGTTTAGGGTTTAGGGTTTAGGGTTTAGGGTTTAGGGTTTAGGGTTTAGGGTTTAGGGTTTAGGGTTTAGGGTTTAGGGTTTAGGGTTTAGGGTTTAGGGTTTAGGGTTTAGGGTTTAGGGTTTAGGGTTTAGGGTTTAGGGTTTAGGGTTTAGGGTTTAGGGTTTAGGGTTTAGGGTTTAGGGTTTAGGGTTTAGGGTTTAGGGTTTAGGGTTTAGGGTTTAGGGTTTAGGGTTTAGGGTTTAGGGTTTAGGGTTTAGGGTTTAGGGTTTAGGGTTTAGGGTTTAGGGTTTAGGGTTTAGGGTTTAGGGTTTAGGGTTTAGGGTTTAGGGTTTAGGGTTTAGGGTTTAGGGTTTAGGGTTTAGGGTTTAGGGTTTAGGGTTTAGGGTTTAGGGTTTAGGGTTTAGGGTTTAGGGTTTAGGGTTTAGGGTTTAGGGTTTAGGGTTTAGGGTTTAGGGTTTAGGGTTTAGGGTTTAGGGTTTAGGGTTTAGGGTTTAGGGTTTAGGGTTTAGGGTTTAGGGTTTAGGGTTTAGGGTTTAGGGTTTAGGGTTTAGGGTTTAGGGTTTAGGGTTTAGGGTTTAGGGTTTAGGGTTTAGGGTTTAGGGTTTAGGGTTTAGGGTTTAGGGTTTAGGGTTTAGGGTTTAGGGTTTAGGGTTTAGGGTTTAGGGTTTAGGGTTTAGGGTTTAGGGTTTAGGGTTTAGGGTTTAGGGTTTAGGGTTTAGGGTTTAGGGTTTAGGGTTTAGGGTTTAGGGTTTAGGGTTTAGGGTTTAGGGTTTAGGGTTTAGGGTTTAGGGTTTAGGGTTTAGGGTTTAGGGTTTAGGGTTTAGGGTTTAGGGTTTAGGGTTTAGGGTTTAGGGTTTAGGGTTTAGGGTTTAGGGTTTAGGGTTTAGGGTTTAGGGTTTAGGGTTTAGGGTTTAGGGTTTAGGGTTTAGGGTTTAGGGTTTAGGGTTTAGGGTTTAGGGTTTAGGGTTTAGGGTTTAGGGTTTAGGGTTTAGGGTTTAGGGTTTAGGGTTTAGGGTTTAGGGTTTAGGGTTTAGGGTTTAGGGTTTAGGGTTTAGGGTTTAGGGTTTAGGGTTTAGGGTTTAGGGTTTAGGGTTTAGGGTTTAGGGTTTAGGGTTTAGGGTTTAGGGTTTAGGGTTTTAGGGTTTAGGGTTTAGGGTTTAGGGTTTAGGGTTTAGGGTTTAGGGTTTAGGGTTTAGGGTTTAGGGTTTAGGGTTTAGGGTTTAGGGTTTAGGGTTTAGGGTTTAGGGTTTAGGGTTTAGGGTTTAGGGTTTAGGGTTTAGGG